>NC_088207.1:1748300-1914349 GCF_037126465.1 Ornithodoros turicata
TCAAAACTGAACTTCACCGCATAGCACGCTCTGCGCCAACCGTTGCCACGAATCATAGAGTTATCGCTTCTGATTCGAAAAGAGACGAGGGTGTACGTCTTTTTGTGTCAATTTCGATACATGATAATTGACACAAAAAGGCGTACGCCTCCCTCTTTCCTCGAATCAGAAGCGATAACCCTATCATTCGTGGCAGTGGTTGGCGCAGAGCATGCTACGCGATAAAGTTCGGTTTTTAGAGTGTAGATGGGGCAATACTTGTAATTTGGCCGACCCCATAAAGGGATTGTAAAGCGAATGTTAAAGTGTCCCTGAAAACTTGTAACTTGAAGGGTTCTGATAGGTAAGGAACGTTTTTCACGCTCGCGTCGTATCCTGTAGCATCTTTCATCTATAGCTGCGGTCGAGCGAAACAGAATCGGCACGCGCCAAAGCAGGGAATATATGAATATATAGGGAACCTTCTTCGGCACCGTCAGGGTCACAGAGCATGCGCAGGAGCGATGTGAAAAAGGGTCCATAATTCTGGTGTAGTCGTACATTCAGCACTTTTTTTCTAGCAATCCAATTTTAAATGTTGGTACGCCAAGCAGCCTGGTACGCAGCCTGGGAACGTTTCGGCGGGGAGGACGGCGGGGCTCAGTCCCTTAAGTGCCGTAGCATTCGGCGCCTGTCTTCTGATCGCTGTACGCACACCGGGTCCGTGGGTCACAGTGGAGAAGCAAACGACACGGAGACGCTGAGAGAGAAAGGCCGAGAGATCGCCCCGCATCGCGCAGACATTGTTACAGGTTACGAAAATGTAAAAAGAACTTCTGAAGGGTAGCTGTTATTCTTCCAAAAGTGTCTGATAGTAATTAGTAACCCGTCTCAAATGCGTTATGTGTAGTACTCCAATATGACGTCCTACCTGTCCGCCACTCCCGGACGGGCTCCCCTGCTTAATTCTCCTCGGCGAACGTACAAAATCGCCTCCATACAAGTTTCTAAAAGTGTTCAGAATTAATTAGTGCGAAAAATATGAAAAACTGAGGCGATGACTTGTGTACGCGATGAAAATAACTTCTGCATGGCGGTATCTTAAAACATGGTAGTTATGTTTCACTTTACAGTCCGCTCAATCAAGTTTATTAGGCTAAGCATGTGTCATACTACACCTCAGCAATAATGTCTGTTCGATTGCAACGTCGAAAAGTTGAACATCCTACAGGAAATACTGTTTCACACCTTTGGATGATCCGGGTTGATCGTTTGATAGAATTGATTTCGACTGAACAAAACATACTGCTGTCAGCTTGCTTCGGGACACTTCACTGGTGCTTCGAGCGCAGCCACTTGCTGCGTTCCAGAAACAATCCGAAACATTAGCAGCATGAGAAGGTTATGCGTCCGGACGTGCCAAAGCGTGTTCTTTAACACCCCTGCTGTGTGCTCAGTATGTTCTACGACGCTAAGTTCCCTAGAGTGATGGGAAGCAGACCTTCCAACCCAATGTGAGAGTCGTGGCCTGTACTGGATATTCAAATGTAGCCTATGCTGACTGTGCTGCAGCTGGAAGGACGTACACTCTTAGAAATGAACTTCACCACATAGCACGCTTCTAGCCGACCAGCATCTTGAATGACAACGTTCTCGCACCTGATTTGTTGAAAACGGGAGGCGGAGCCTATTCTGTGCGTGAATAATGGACACAAAATAGGCTCCGACTCCCGTTTTCAACGAATCAGGGGCGAGAACGTTATTATTCGGGATGATGGTTGGCAAGGAGCGTGCTATGTGGTGAAGTAAATTTTTAAGAGTGTAGGTACGCGGTAGTTCTCTCATGGTCTACCTTGTGCATCAACGAGATACGTACAGCTCGCGTTATTGTATAAAACGCTGCGGAGTGCAGTTTCAACTTCTAAATAATTTGTCCGGATAGACCTTAAGTGGACTTCGTTTAATGTGCGCTATAACTGCACAGCATACCGTACTGCATTTTTCCTTTTTTATTTTTTTATTTTGCTTCGTAACTTACAAGACGAGTGATGATGGCTGGCGATGGCCGTATTTCTCACGGAACATTTTTTACGCTGCAGCGCCCTGTTCCAGATTTCCTCAATTCACGATGACGAAGGAGCACATTTATGCTGTGATCGAGAGTTCTGTTGAACGTGAACCAATCGGGCGGCTCGTGAATGTTATTGCGAAATACTACAAAATGAATGAACCACTGTGGTTTTGCGAAACACCTTTATTTCGCAGAGCCTAAGGAAAACGTAATCTCTCCCAATGACAGTGTCCCTTGCATTCCAGTTGGTTACTGCAAATACACCAGACAAAATTGATACAAAATAAATAGTGTAGTGTAGCTTTAGAAAACGGTTCAAAGTGCCACTACGGACTAAATATCGTGTTTTAAGAATCCTACAAAAGTTATGTTACTGAAATCGTCTTGTCGCACTTTACATTCCCGCAAAATATTTCGGCTCTATGTGACACGGAAACGAGAGAAAATTTAATTTTCATGTTTGAGTACTGTGACGTCGCGTTATGCTCCGAGGGAGCGCCGGCTCTCATCCGTCCACGTTGTTGCCCTTCGCGGCTTCCGGGGGGCTCACTTTCTGCTCTGCGCTAGCGGAGTCCCGCGTGACATATCATCCGACCGCTCCGCCCTTGGAGAAAACACAAAGGAAGGAGAGCAGACATCTCTCCCATTTTCCCCTCTTTCGATCAGTGGCACGTGACTTCACCACGTGGTCCTCCCCGGACGCGAGCGTCGTTGCTAGGAGACGAGTGTCCTCTCCAGAACTTGACATCATTGCAATTTGTGAGCTCATGATTACCTCATTCGCTCGTCGCGTCATCGAAACTTGTGGAGGCTCAGCAGGTCTTCAAAAATTGACCGAAATGCACAGCTTTCGTGAACAGGCTTGAAATTTTTTGTATGAAATGCTTGAGGCATCTTCTTTTCATGAACTGAATAACATAAACGCTGTTTTCTGAGTCCGGAGTGACACTTTGAAGAGTTAGGACGCATGCTAAAGAAGTTCTGATACTTCAGCGCAACTTATGTAGGATAAATGTAAATGACTCTTCTTTTTATGACGTCATCTTGTATTCAAATTTTTCTTGAAAGGGGGCAATAATGGCGAGGAAAGTCTATACCCGTAATACCGAAAGTCATATGACCGTGACGTCACGGGAGGTATTATATGGTAGGAAGGCGGAAAAAGTGTTTAGAGAGCCAATAGTGATGACCTAGGCCCTCTCTCTCTCCTAGAGTCAGGGCTTGATGGCGAAGTCCTTCTAGAGCTTGTATCTGAGCAACATGTAGAACAATATTTTTTATGGGTAGAAATCCAGCGAACCGGTAGAGATGTAGGAAGGGAGTTGCCTCAGGACAGAAGCCGCCGATATTTCGAACAGAGACTGTTCTTCTTCTGGGCACCGTCCTCATCATTGGCATGGTATTTAAAGGGTTAGGTGTGACGTGTTTAAAGGTTCATGCGAATTGTGGGTCAACAGCCCGGAGGGAAGAAAGGGTCCGTACGGGCTTCTACGGCCGGAGTGAATGGCTGCTTTGTTAGAGTGTGGAGGGGATTATGTGAACGTAGTGATCTAGGCTACAGACCGGTTACAGAAAAATGGAAGGTTCACGAACACGTGGACGAAACGGGACAACAGGCAAGAATTGGCAAGCATAGCGAAAGATAAGGAGGTTAGTGGTTACGTGGGGAAAAATTCCAGAACGAGCAAAGGATTTTTTTTAAATATATATTTGTAATACAAAGTTGTGGCATGCAATAAAGAGAGCAGAAAGCAGTTGCCATGCAGAACATCACAGATGATAATGAAGGTAGAAGGGAAAAGCATATTTTATTTGTGAAGTGTTTCTAGGGTACATTGTGATTTGTTGATACCGGACGGGTGAAGAGCGTTGAACTAGTATATGAGATAAGACTCCCTATCACGTCTGTCACGTGTGGATCTAAACCCAGTTTCTAGAATATATAGTTTAATGTTGTCAAAATTGTGACCAGGAACGTTAAAGTGTTCGGCGACTGCTTTTGGGGAGTTTGTTGGACGTGTCGGTTCTGTGTCCGGTAAGGCGGTTGTTCATTTGTTAGCCGGTTTCACCAATGTATTGCATAGAGCAGTCGCCGCATTCAATGCAGTATATGACATTGGAGCCTGCGTGGTTAACGGGGTGGGTGCAATGGCTCGCAGTGCTTTTGATGGAGTTAGCGTGTTGAACGTGCTTGCATGTTTTGCAGCGCGGGAGGTTGCAGGGTCGTGTTCCCGTGTATGGGGCGCTCGTTTTGCTGATTTTGGCATTGACCAAGGAGTCTGCCAGGTTTCTTGCGCGTCGGTATGTCACCTGTATGGGATTTGTGAATATGTTGCTAAGTCGGTCAGTGCTTTGGAGGAGGGGCTCGTGCTTCTGTAGAATGGCTTTGATGTTTGGAAGTGCGTTGGAATAACTTGTGATGAAGCTTATTTGGCACGCGTCGGGATTTTTTCGGTTTTCCAGAACCTCGTTTCGATCGAGTGTGAGTGCCTTGCGACGGAATTCGGTTAGGAGGGAGTCTGGATAGTCCCTTTGGGCAAGTGTACTGCAGAGTTCGTGAAGCTTCTCAGCGTAATCTGTGTCGTTTGAACAAATTCTGCGTAGTCTTACACTCTGCCCATTAGGAATTCCAACCTTACAGTCACGCGGGTGGTGACTCTTGAAGTGAAGTAATTGTTGTTTGTCAGTTGGCTTTTTGTACAGGGTTGTGATGAGGTTGCCGTTGTCTAGTGATATCGTGGTGTCGAGGGAGTTAATTAAGCGAGTTCACTGTTGTGATGTGAACTTTGTGTTGCTATGCGCGGTGTTCAGTAGATCTACGAACTTTTGAAATTCATGTTCCCCGTGTTCCCATATTATCAGTATATCATCTATGTATCGAAGGTACACCGTGGGTTTTAATGAGAGGGCGCTGAGAACTTTGTTTTCTAAGAACCCCATGAAGATATTTGCGGATGTGGGTGCAACAGGTGTGCCCATACTTGTACCGTGTACTTGTAAGTAGTATTCGCCATTGAACTCGAAGTAGTTCAGTTTAAGGACCAAGTCCATTAGAGCGAGTATGGTTTCCGTGTCTTTTCTGGTGTTTGTTGTAGAAAGGGTATTGCAGAGGGCTGTGATTCCGTCGTTGTGTGGGATGTTAGTATACAGTGATGTCACATCCAGCGTGGCTAGTATTGTGTCCCCACCAAACGTACGAGTGCTGTTTATATATGTGATTATTCTGAGGAGGTGGGGTGTGTCTTGTACATGCGATGGCAGTGTTGTCGGAATATGGTTTAAATAGTGGTCCAGGAATTTCGAGAGTCTTTCTGTTGGTGTGTTGTTATTAGATACAATTGGCCTGCCGGGGATGTCAGCCGTATAGAGCTCGTTGGCGTGTACCTTGTGGATTTTGGGCAGTAAATAGAAAGGACCTGCGCCTGTGTTTGATGGGGTGAGATATCTGAGGTCGTCACGTGTGATGAGCTTTCGTTCGTGGAGGTCCTGTATGGTATGGGTTATTAGCGCCGTGTACTCCTTTGTTGGGTCATGGTCCAGTTTGAGGTAGTGTTGCGTATTGTTGAGTTGCCTATGAGCTTCAGAAATATATTTATCTGTGGGCCAGATGACGATACTCCCACCCTTATCTGCGGGCTTGATAATGATATCATCTCTGTCAGCTAGCGCTTTGATGATGTCACGCTCTGTTTTAGTGAGGTTGTGACCACGCGAGCTTTGGGAAATACCGCGAAGGATGTCGTTGCTTACTTGTTTAATGTACAGGTCTAATGCGGGTTCTCGGCCGTGATTTGGTGTCCAGGCTGATGGTAGTCGGAGGTCGTTGTTGTTTTCTTGTGTTGTATGAGCGAAGAATTCTCTAAGGCGTAGCCGTCTCGCAAAGTCTGGTATGTCTTTGTGGATTTCGTATTCGTTAACAGAATTGAGTGTAGGGCAGAACGTTAACCCCCTAGAGAGGACTTGTATTTCGTCGCTGGTTAGTGAGCGTGATATATCTATTACGGTGCTTGCGTCAGCCTTTTCTCGGGGTGGCTCAGCGATGTTGCGGAGAGTTGTGGTGGTAGTGCTGGAAATGATTTGTTCGGCTGCTGCGTGTGTCGTGTTAGTGGGTCCGGTATCCGTGTCGTTGTTGGAATTAGGTTTTCCGAGTTTTGAGTGTTCCTTGTTAGCTAGCTCGCGATTGAGTTGTTGAATGTGTAGTTCGAGAGTGTTTGCCTCCGCGTCGGTGAGACTGATATTGTTCATATGGGCCTGGATCGTAGCGAGTTGCGCGTGGCACTGTTTCTTTAATATTTCAAGAAACGTACGGGCTGTGTTGTTAAGGGCTGATGCCCACTCTAGCTCTAGTTCAGGTGTCAGTTTTCAGTGTTCAGGTGTCAGTAACATTATAATTGTCACAGCAGTGTGCACCAATGTAGTTCATGACTTCCTTGGACAAGATGTAGGAACCAACCACAAGATGTAGGAAATACAAGGCAGGGATCAGGTACAAGTTTTCTCCTATTTGTTTTCCTTATAATATGCAGCATACTGCACATAGTAAGGAAGGGCTCTGGATTCTAAACAAACGCAGTTCAAATCCTTAGTTCACCCCAAGCTGTACTATTGTTGTCTAATCTGGGGAAACACCACAGAGGGCAACTACAATAAAATTACAGTGCACACACACACAAAAAGGAAAGAAAACCTGGTGTACACTCTTAAAAATGAACTTCACCCGGTAGCACGCTCCTAGACAACCATCATCTCGAATTATATCGGTATCTGCCCCGATTTGTTGAAAACGGGAGGCGTACGCCTTTCTGTGACACTTCTGCCGTTCATAATTCTCACAGAAAAGGCGTACGCCTCCCGTTTTCAACAAATCAGTACAGATAACGATATCATTCGAGATAATGGTTGGCTAGGAGGGTGCTATGCGGTGAAGTTCATTTTCAAGGGTGTACGTCAACCATGTCTACAGGTGCAATGTGCTGAACCCTCGTTGCAAAGAGGCCCACCAGGGGTGCCAAAGCAATCCATCCTCAGCTCCTTCAAGACATGCAAAATACAGTAGACAAAGTGTTCACTTGGAAATCAGACATTTACACAAAATTTCCTTGCAAATTCAGGATCTTTTAGCGCCATCCCAAACACTTGCCATTACGGTATGAAATCTATCACCTTACAAGGTTCCACTGCTGCGGACCAACTACGGAAATCAGCAGAAACCGTTCCTCTTCCGAACAAATCTTTCAGCTGATTGGAAACGGCCTTCCTGTGTCCAGTTTCAAAACAGAGTTACACAAACTTGTTGAAGTGTTATTAGAGACAGGCCACTCTGTTATCTATTTTTTTTGTGTGTGTGTGTGTGTGTGTGTGTGAAAATGTGCACAGTTCGGTGCAATTGTGTATTTAATTTATGTGGTTGTGGTTTGCTGTATGCTCGTAGTGGTAATATCTCAGTTATCGCATTTATATGGCTTTTTTTTAAACAATGTTAGGGTGATGACTTCATGGAAGTGGAAGGAACAGGGGAGGAAGACATCTGGCAATGGTCATGACAGTTGTCCGTCAGGTACGGGACCAATTTCTTTTATAAATGTGGTAAATAGCGTGCAGTTGTATATAGCGTGAAGTTGCGTGAAAAGTTTTTTGTTCCCTTTAAAGGAATCTACAGGTGGTGAGCATGCGTAACGACTTGACATATCTCAATACAACTTGGACCTGCCTGTTGCACATGAGATGTGTGACTACTCTACTTACACACACAAACTTCTGCAGGTTCAATGCATGTATGTTTTGAAACATGAAAGACAGAGTGCTAAAAATATATCTGAGGAGAAAAATTGAGCAGTTCATTGCAGTAATTCTATTGCTTTATTTTCAGCATTTTGGGAAAAATATAGTTATGGCAAGATTACCTGTGTTGTACTGCCAGACCATCTGCTATTGGAGTTCAATGTCCCAGTTATTATATATAATAGCTGTTTGAGGCTATTACATATTTATTATGCAAGTTTTGTGCCTGTGAGTTCCTGTAAATGTGCTCTGCGGTGCTCATACTGGACAGAGAGGTATGCCTGTATAATAACAGTGACTAATGTTCTCCTGCCCATAAACCTATTCCTAGGGTACATCAGCACCCTTAGGAGTCACTGGAGAGGCGTGTTAGCTTAGCTCAGTTGGTAAGAGCCCTGGATCAGTAATACAGAAGATGTGGGTTCTAGTCCTACTGCTGGCTAAACTTTCCAGTGACTGCCTTCTTTCATCATTCATTTCTTACGCACTTGATGCTTTGTATGTATTTGTCATTTCTATGTGTTCCAGTTTCAGAACATCAACTGTGATTATCATCCTTTTTCCAGCGTCTTAGCCATTAAAGCCCAACCCTTTCTTACTCCTTTGATTACCAGATCAGGTATCAGGCCTGGCATTCTTTCATAAGTTATATTACGGTCATACTCCTCCCCACCCCACTTACTGTCAATCCCCTCACAAGTTACTTCCAAGACTGGATGACCCGCACAAAGTACTTGCTGCAACTACACAAACAAAAAAAAATTGCTCTACTCTCCGCACCAGCTGATGGTGTCAAACTGGAATGACCTTCCTGTCCACATAGCACCAGAACAAAATATATTGTTATTTACTTTTAAGTGCTATGATCATTTTCAGATCGAGTGAATTTCTTTGTGGTGAGTGAACGAATTTTGTGTACATCACTTTGGTATTTGTCTTTTTCGGACAAAAACCTCCCCCTTTATGTAAATCTCTTTACAAGGGTCTTAAAGTAAACAAATGAAATGAAGAACTTCGTGATACTTTCATAGTTGGTGCGTTTTTAATGCATATTTTAAAACAGTGGCTGCTAAAAATGTGTCAGACACCGTTACAAAGGCTGCCGTCTGTATCAGGTGAATCATGATTTTTCCCAGAAGCCCAATAATGTATGATGCTGCATCACATATGCTATTTTGGAGCAATCTCTGCAGACATACTATGAAGGTATTATCTGACTGCCACAATAAACTATATGAACCACATTTCATGTTACATTATCTTTGACTACAACATGCCTATTTGAGTATTTGAGCAGCCCAAGATACAAAGCTTGGTTCCTCAAGGTCTACATCCTACTCGAACTGGGTGTGCACTTTGCACACAAAAGGAAGATTGAGAATGAAAAAATGGCCGGGAAGCAAGCGAACTGGGGTTTTACATCACGCATGGAAGATTGAGGTATTTGATAGTCAATTTGTGTAGTGAGCACTTCTGGAGGACTGAGAGCAGGAACCGGAGGTCACACACAGGGTAACCTGCATAACAGTCTGATTTACTTCCACATAACGATCATTAAATTACTTGAGGGGCTTAAACAATACTATTTGGGTGCTATCAAACTGTAAGAGTTCGAACAACACTTACGACATATTGACTGAATGGGTGGACAAAAGGATGCGTCAGAACAGGATTGGGTTTGTGTCTGTGGTGGAATTGAGGGCCCAATGTAATTCTTACCAGGCGGAGCAGGCTGATGAGATGGTGCTTTGCGTCAGGGGTCAGAACAGTGGTTTATCCAGAATCCCAAGCATGGAGGAGTGTTGAAAAAAGTTCGGGGGGAGGGGGGTCATTATTATAGTTACATGATTACCGACATGTGTCTGGAGCTGAAATTGCAAGGGCACCCCCTGTAGGGGGTACTTCCACCTAGTGTCTAGGGTATTTAAAGCATGTAGTAGTCACTATGGGAAAGGCTTTGCGTATCTTATTCACCGCGCAGACTGGTATAACGATTCTTTTGTTTTTTCCAAGTTTGTGCAACACCCATCTCACGAACAACAACAACAACTTTATTTTCGGCCTTGGAGAGTGGGGAATTTCATCGCAACAGGCGATACTCTACCCCAGTTCTTGGTGGAATGGGGGGAATAAAATAACGTGCCCCTTTACAATAACGATCGAAGTCCGATGGTGTCCAGAAATGTCAGAAGACCTTTGAGCGCAGAGCGTTGCTGGGCTGGATTGGGCCAGGGACCAAGCAATTTCGGTAGGGAGAAAGGGCGAGAGTCCAGCTGACGAAGAGACTCGGAGAGTGTGGTTCGGGAAGGTTCGTAGTGAGGGCAATGAAGAAGAATGTGCTCCATCCACCCATCTCACGAACTGTTGGTATGTAGTGTATGTATTTCCTGTATGAGACACGCAAGCTTTAAACAAAGCTAAAGCTAGTAGGACGCCGAGTCTTAATTCAGCTGCACTCTTTCTGAATAAGTGATGAACAGTAACGAAAAGTTCAGAAAAACTATTTTGTATTGAAACACGTACGCTTCTTACTTGTTAATATGAGCGCTAGGTTCGTGCTGCCCTCGAAGTTCTAAATATGCTACTTTAAGAGCAGCTCCTTGTAACATAAGCACTCGACTTCTTTCGGCATTATTATGCATGAACCCCTCCGGCCCCTTTACACGGCGCCGTCAAACATGAAATTTACACAGACAGTTCATGTGCTTCATCGTGATGGATGCTGAAAGCTCATCTAACAGTCTGTCGTTGGAACTTCCTCTTCATGCTGAAGTCGATTCGCGGCTCAACATTTCAAAAGCAAAGCCTCCAAACTCTGCTGCACGTAGCAGGTGCCTCTCAGCTGCTGAAAGGTAGCTGAAAAGCTGACTTGTTGACTCCGCTGTGCTTCCGCGTCCCTATTGAAAAAGCACCCAGCAATACGGAAGTTGCGGAAACCACCCGAACTTCCGGTGTGGACTTTCCACCAATAAACGTCGCGGGCGTTTGACGTCATACACATGGGAAAACCACAGCATAATAGCTAGAGTTTTGCGCTGATCGCACGAGTTGAGGGCAGAAATCGAAACCGCTTTTCGGCTCCTTGTTTGGAATAGTTGGCGGCTCCGCAGAGACGAAACGTTTCAGTTGTAACTTGGAGGCAACATGTAGGCTCGTTATCCATACAAACAAAGACATTGACCAGGTTCTGGTCAGAGACCCTTTAATATATATTCTAATGATTGGGAACTACTATCGAGTTTTTGAATTTGGCAACCAGTTACCTCGCATGACGGAGGCGCCAATCCCCGAAGAGACATTTTGAAAAACACATTTTTAGGGGTATATTTTTGACAGTATATTTCTGAACGCGTATTTTTCAAAGGGATTTTTTTTAGCGATTGTGTTTTAGCGGGGATTTGTAACCGAATATTTCAGGTGATATATTTTCCGTAGTATACTTTCCAGGATTGATTTTTGATGAGGTCGATGAGCAGTGGTTTAGCTAGAATTTCGTTTCTTTTTTTTTTCTTTTTTTTTGGGGGGGGGCGTTGGGATCCGCAAGGAGGTGTCTTTCATGCTTTTGACGAAATGTCGCGCAATTTCACAAAATTTTAGGGGGTCTCCTGCAGATTTTTGTAGAGGGGGAGTTAGGGGGCGAAGGGGGTCTGGATAAATCACTGTCGAAGAGTGTACAACCGTGTTTGGTGTAACACACTCTCAAAAGGGATAAAGGTAAAAGCGAAAAGGTTTTTATACCGTTTAGCGGAGTAATAGTTTGTGTCAAACGTTAGTCCACAAACGTGTGAACTTTAATCACTTTGCCAGAGTTGTACTGTTCAACACTGCACGTGGGTCTTAACTTCATCGACGTGTGTCAAATGTATGCATTTGAAATGTACAAATGGATCGTCTGAAGGCCTATGGCGTTTAAGTTGTGAACAGTACGACTTCCTCGAAACATGCTCATAGTGTATATTTTGTTGCTCTTGTCTCCTTTTTTACTCTTCAAACGTGATACGTGCATACGAAATTCGTGATTTTCTCGCTAATTTTCATCTATATAGCTGTGGTAATTTCTCCGTAAAACTTCGGCTTACCGGTTGTTACCGATGATTAAAAAAATCAAGAAATTTTCATCACCGGCCGATCACGAGCGGAAATACGCAAACAAAAATTAACCGCGCATACAAAAATGCAAACTTCGTGCAGATATGTCATGAATTAAGAAACACGAGCAATTGGCGGAGAACCGATTTTATTAATATGCTGCGACATCGCAAGCGACATTGCAATGGAGGGTATCGAGATTTCATGTTCGTAGTAACGGAAAATATGCCGCAACAAGTGACAACATCTCGACCCCCCCCCCCCCCCCCTGATTTGCGGAAAATGGGATGCGTACGCCTTGAAGTCTTCTATCACCAGTGAAGTGTCCCGAAGCAAACCGATAGGAGTATTTTTGTCCAGTCGATATCAATTCAATCAAATGATGTGACATATCCCAGACTCATACACAGGTATGACACAGTATATCTTGTAGGATATTCAACTTTTCGCCATTTCAGTCGAACAGACATGATTCTGAGGTGTAACACGACAAATGCTTAGCTTGATAAACTTTATTAAACGGACTGTAAAGTTCAACATAACTACCAGATGTTAAGATACCGTCATGCAAAACTTGGAATTTTGATGGCGCACACAAGACATCTCTCAGTTCTTCATACTTTTCGTACTAATTAAATATCCTGAACATTTTAGGAACTCATATGGAGGCGACCTTCTACGTTCGCCGAGGAGAAGCGCCAGAGACCGTCCGGGAGAGGCGGATAGGTACGACGTCATATAGAAGTACTATACATAACGCATTAGGGACGGGTTACTAATTACTATCAGACACTTTTTGAAGACTAACAGCAACCCTTTAGAACTTCTTTTTACATTTTCGTAACCTGTAACAATGTCTGCGCGATGCGGGGCGATCTGTCGGCCTTTCTCTCTCAGCGTCGCCGTGTCGTTTCCTTCTCCACCATGAACCACGGACTCCGTGTGCGTAGAGTGATCGGAAGACAGGCGCGGAATGCTACGGGGCTTGAGGGACTGAGCCCCGCCGTCCTCCTCCCGAGACTTCCCCAAGCTGCGTCAGCACCTCTACGGGAACTCTACCAAGCTGACGCTCGTGATAAACACTTCGAACAAATGAAAATCCCGTAGAAATTTGACTCACAACGTCAGAACATGAAATCCACGGCACCCTGCCCGACCTTTGTGCATCAAGATAAAAAAGAAGGGGGAGGGAGGTTCTGCCGGGTACCCTCCTGCAGATTGAAAAAATTTCCGCTTACACACCAGAAGATCAAAGCTGTGAAAGTCGGTTGGCATCACTGCTGCGTTCGAAACCACGCAATTTCTACGGAATATTTTCAGGCGTGTTTGAATGTGTATTCGTTTGAGTACATTAGGGCCGAAAGGGCTAGGAGCATGCTATGTGGTGACGTTCATTTTTAAGGGTGCACCATGATAAACATTTATCACAGTCATCAAAAGTGGAACGTCGTCTTCATTGCGTACCGCTAAGTGGCGTGAGAGGCGGACACTTTTATTGTTAAGCTTCCACCACACCGGCAAAGTTGGATAACTAGCACTGATGGTATGTGGCAGTGGGCAGACTGCAACACAGCGTTCGCGGCAGTCGTCGCACTAACAATGAATCTCGTCCAGTCTCGCCGGTCCTTCAGGCCCCTTGATAACGCGGTCCGCCCCCGGGTGGGCCGTGTCTTGGAACGCGCGGCCCGTAAAACGGTCGTCGATCTCGTCCATACATCACTAGTCTGTCCCCTCAATGGCGAGCGGAAAGTGCCCTGGCATTGATGGCCTCCCAGTTGAGTTTTACAAGCGCTTCTGGAGTGTGATTGGTTCTTGCATGACTGGGGTTTTTAACATCTGCTTATCCCAGGGGTCGCTATGCCCCAGCATGCAGAATGGTGTTGTTGTTCTTCTGTGCAAAGACAAGTCTCGAAAACTGGACCCAGATGCTTATCGTCCGATTACTTTACTGACGAGCGATTATAAGATCTTAGCTAAAACTCTTCTATTGCGCGTTTCACCTCTGTTGGAGAAGGTGTTACATCCTTGCCAAGCATGTTCCGTCCCCGGCAGGTCCTCATACCTTCATAGAATCGCTCTTCGTGATGCCATCCACTGGATTAACAGTGGTCATGCCCCCGCTGTGCTGGCGTCATTCGATCAGTCCAAGGCATTCGATCGCGTGCGACACGCATACCTGTTCTCTCGGCTGAGGGCGTATGGGTTCGCCGTTGCTTGGACCAGGTATGTGGAAACGTTGTATAGGGGCGCTAGAAGCGTTGTCTCTGTCGCTGGCGGACTGTCGTCCCCCTTTGATGTAACTTGTGGGGTCCGTCAAGGATGTCCCCTCTCTCCCGCCTTGTATACCATTGCCATCAACCCTGTACTCGAGAGACTGTGCTCGCTTCCTGTTACATTGCCACTGCCCAATGGATGCCCCCTGTTTTTGCGTTCGCGGATGACATCTCTGAGAACGTTTCTCGCGAGTGTTCCCTAGGGCCCGTTTTGAAGGCGTTTGAGGACTACGGAGCCGTTTCAGGGGCAAGACTGAATAGGTCAAAAAGTGCAGCACTGTTTTTGAACCACCAGACTTCCTGCGGAGCTCCTTTCTGTGTTCCAGTGAGGCCAGAAGTCAAAATTCTTGGCGTGACTTTTGATTGCACTGGAATATCTACCGTAAATTAGCCACGAGTGTTTAACCGTTGCAGAGCTGTCCTGCGGCAGCTTAAGTTTGTTGATTTGCCCATCACGTTTCGTGCTCATCTGCTACTGGCCTGGTACTACAGTCGCTTGTGGTTTTTAGGAGTCGTTGCCACGCCGCCACCACTAATCCGTACTGCCATCACGAGGCACGCGTTCCGTTTCCTCTGGGGCGGTTCGGTGGAGTGGGTCGCGAGATCCCGCTTGCACCGTACACGTGACCAGGGTGGCTTAGCCTTGCCGGTGGTGCTCGACAAATGTCTTGCACTTCAGTCGCGCGTTTATTTCGAGGCATTGCACACTCCCGAACACCCAGCGTGCGCATTAGTGCAGTACTCTCTGGGATGTGCTACCAGGTGGTTCGTTGAGAGCCCTAGGTTTCGGCCTAGGTCCGAAGTCCTGCCTCATCAATACGGTGCTTGTGTTGATGTTGTACGGCGTTTGCGACTCCAGCTTCCGGACGCTGACCTCCAGTTATGGGCTATCAGCGATTTTTATACAGCTATCCGGGAGTTGGAGTCTGGTCCCACAGTTCCTTCGGTGCCGTCGAAGCTGTCTTGGCGTCGAATCACTGCGGGCTGGCTAGATGCACGCCGCGCCAGTCTTCAGTGGAAGTTGGCCCACAACGTTCTTCCTCTTCGCGAGCGACTACACCGCTTTCACATCTCTCGCTCTGACGGTTGCCCGTCTTGCGGGATGTGTGAAACCGCAGAGCACTGTTTCCGGCGTTGTCGTGTTCCTCTTTTGCTGTGGCGCAGAGTAACCCAGATATTTCAGCTGTCGACTGTCGCCTGGGCCACCGTACAGTTCCTGGAACCGTTGCCTGTTCCGCGCGTTCAGCGTAAACAATTGGCTTTATTAATTACCGAGATCAACTTTCAAATTTGGATCCGTCCTTGCCGGCTGGCTTTCGGTGGCCCAGACTTCGGAGACGCAACTATATTTCAGGGTGTCAGGTCAGGGCTTCGTAGCCACATTGTCCGTGAACAAGCACTGTATGGTCTTGTGGAGTGCTCTCGCCGCTGGCTGACGTCTACTCGTCTTTTCCGCCACGTTCGGGGTGAGTGGCAAATCATGTTCTAGCCAGCTCGCTAGGACCGTACTGCACCCCGCAGCGGCTCTCCCGTGTTTGGATTGTTTGCTTGGTATGGTCAGTACGAAAAGCAAACTCTCCTAGAGAGTGTTGTTATCTAGCTTGTAGGACTGTAACGTAAAGTTAGTGTCTGTCCAAAGGGGACTACCTCCATAGGTAGCTCTCCTGCTTGATGACAATACACACACATCACTAGTAAGATCACTGCATCCTGTAAAGGTCACCTGTGCACTGTAAATAAATTTTCCTTATTCGTCCAAACATACATTATATCGAATGTGTGTTGTGCTTTGACCACTCGAAATTTATACATAAGGTAGTGCCATGTGTCGCTGCAACTTCGTTATTGTACCCTTTCTCTCCTTTGTTTCACCTCCATTCACCTCATCTTATATATATCTTGTAAGTTGTCCCATGGCATATTGTTAGTAAGATCACTGCATCCTGTAAAGGTCACCTGTGCACTGTAAATAAATTTTCCTTATTACGTCCACTATTACACGGTGTCAATCAGTACGCGGTGGAGGGAGCCGAAGGGGAGCCGGTCCTTCATATATTGGAGAATCAGTAAATTAAGGATACAGGGAGTGGTAGGCTAAAACGATAAGGAGGATGGGCTCACTAATTTTGTGACTCATCTGACCAGTCAACAATACAAGAAGGGCTCTCTGATAACATGGTTCGGCACCAGGTGGGCCGTGTCTTTCAAAGCACGGCTGATAAAAAGGTCGTCGGGCAGTATCGCTTACGGTGCTGTTCCGGACAAGGACACAGACGGATGAACATGAAATTGACAACCGTAGATGTCATGCAAAGAGCGCATTGGTGTACTGCTCAAGAAACATGTAAACCGAAATCAATTAATCACTTGGAAAAATTACGAAGTGCCGACGCCTTTTTCTTTTTTGTTGTTGAATAGATCTCCCTAAAGGTCCCGGTGCGTAGAACAGAGGTTCCGCAAGCGTGCGAAATCAAACACCCGCTACTCGGTTCATAGCCAATGTCCCAAGGATCTTTACCAAAAAGAAATCTCTTCGCAAGCGTCAACTGTTCACGAATTATTGAGCCCGGGTGGGGAGGAGCTTCATGAAACACCTGTTATCGACCTCTAATACTTTCTCTACCTGAGAAGTTTAACGAAAGGTATGAAATTATACTTCTGTCCAACGCGATAAAACAAGAAATTCTGAGAGTCCGTTTTCATTTAGGTCGGTGAACACGGTCGTAAGGACAACGCTCTAAAGGACGAAACGTCGTTGGACGTTTTCTCAGCGTCAAAACGTCGCGCGTATGCCATGGCCTTGCACACGCGGCGAAGAAACGTCCCCGAGGCGACCACCCGAAACGCATGGGACGCTTACAAAGCGACTGACGCGTGCCAATGTTGCTATATTCGTCGACCACAAATATCTGTTAGAACGAGCCGATGCTATTCTTTCCTGTGGTTCCTGCGTTCCTTCATTCCAGATACCATTCAAATGTTCACGTAAATTTAGTATGATGGATAATGTCCCAAACATTTATGCGAGCTGCTCATACGCAACCTTGTCTGCCGCACGGCGGCCATGGTTCTGTCTACTTCTCGGAAAACGCGCCCAGACGCGCGCGAATATCTGTAGTCGACAGATTCCGGCGTACGCCCTCCGTGCGCGTTGAAAGATTGGTTTTTACGAGGTCACACGCACCCGAGCGCGCGCGCGTCGTGAAAACGTCGGAAAAACGCACCATGAGTTTAGCCCTTTACACTCTTAGAAATGAGCTTCACCACATAGCACGCTCCTAGTCGACATTCATCCCGAGTGACAACGTTCTCGCCCTTGATTGGTTGAAAACAGGATTCTGTGCCGTGCATAATGGCACAATATAGGCTCCGCCTCCCGTTTTCAACAAATCTAGGGCGAGAGCACTGTTACTCGGGATGACGGTTGGCTAGGAGCGTGCTATGTGGTGAAGTTCATTTTTAAGAGTGTAGTCGGAGGACGGCTTGCCTGGCGGCGGGTGGACAATGGAGGGAGAGGAATATATCTATTAAGAAAAAAGAGGAAAGGTCAGCCAGACGGAGGTCGGCTTGCTATTAAAAAAAAATAGAAAATGGGGAAGAAAAGGAAATGAAAAGAAATGGAGAAGAAAATGGATAAAATGGGAAAGCAAAGAAAGGCAAAAGAAGAAAAGAAAAGGGGGAGACAAAGAAGATAAGAAAAGGAAAGGACGAACACAAAACTAAAACTGAAAAGGATCCTTTTTCACGTATGCGCGTCGTGTCCTGGGAGCTCTTCGGCGAACCACACTCTAGACGCATCCGAACAAATCCACGTGGGTACCACAAAGGGACCAAAATCGGTCCCGAGTTGCGCCGTTCGTGCGGTCTCCCCAGTGGTACCCTGCTTCTCTTGTCCCCGTACGTGATCAAAGAAAGGCTTCTCGCTAACAGACGTGGCACGGACAAATCACACACAAAAAAGACGCTAAGTTCCAACACATTTATTTGAGGAAATCACCCCCACATTTATACAACCTGGACCGTATATACCGGGTATTCTTCCAACGCCACGTGTCAAGAAATGCTAGTTCGTTATCGAATAATGCAATAAATGGCGCTGAGCACCTCTTTGACCGTGTACCAACAAGCCCGAATTTCTTCGTTATTTCCATACTGTGACACCTAATGCAGACGAAGATAACCCTGTCCGGCGCGTCATGGGCATGCGCATGCGCTAAAGCCTTTGTGAAAAAAAGGTCCATTTGGAAGGCGTCCTTGACGTAGTCAAGACAAAATGGCATGAATGATAATAAACAACAACTTTAGTTCAGGATAATGGGTGGGGAGTTCCATCGCCGGGGGCGATATCTACCCCATTGCTGGAGGTGAAGCAGGGAATGAAGGAATGGGTCCCGTTACAATGAGGATCAAAGTCCTGTGGCGTCCAAAAAGGCGGAGAGAGCCTTGAGGACAGAGCGTTGGTGTGCTGAATGCAGCCAGGGGCCAAGCAATTTTGTGAGGGAGAGGCCCAAGCGGTAGCGCCACTGAGCTGTGAAGGCCACGTCGAGGCGCACTCGATGAACTAATGCGGCGTCTTGACGAGAGATATGTGCTGGCATGCGGAAAGCGAGCGCTGGGTCAACTCTGCTCAGCATGGCGGGGTGTAGTATGTCGGCGATCCGTTGGCGGGTAGCCAGAGGAGTCACAAGGCTTCGAAGTTTGGACCGCCGATCGCCTCTGAGCAGTGCAATACGCGTCCGTGCCCGAGACGAGAGAGCTGCATCGGCGGCGCTGTCCGCCAGTTCATTGCCTTCTACACCGCAATGGGCGGGAACCCATTGGAGAGCGAGCCTATGTACTGCTTCGTAGACGAGTTTGTAAGCGGTTAACACATCCATAACCAACGGGCTGGAGGAGCCTCGGATGCCAAAATTTCCAATTGCTTGCAGCCAGGGATGGGCAGTAATAGTAATACTTTGTATTACAATACTATTTCTATAACAGTTTTGAATATTTGTATTATGTATTATAATACTCATTTTTGAAATGTATTTGTATCTGTATTATAATACACAAAACGAGGTATTACATGTAATATAATACTTTTGAAGGTGTAATACTTTACCAGAGGTCGTAAGTTCGACCTGCAAAGTGTCACCGGTGCACTTTATCAGTAATTTTTCGTGTCCCACAAACATTTGAACACGAACAAGGCTCCTATTGCAGTGTTCTCCGGCCCCAAATTATCCCAAAGCGAGTAACTTTGGGGCCAGAGGTTACTGGAGGTTTCCTCGCATTCCTTCCACTTCAGAATCCGTAAGGATGAGTCATACCAGTGCAAGCCCTTTGTCTTATGAAAGAGTGCGCCCAGTGCAGCCAGTCACCCCTGTACGCGGTTGCACTATGGACAGTCACAGGTTTTTGAACGGCCCACATTTTATCGTCCAGAGTGGATGAAATCAGGGCTCTGCCACATTGAGATAAAGTTGTTCACTGCGATCGAATTGATCAGCGCTGTCTGATCTTATCCGGAAGGATCAGGCCATGTGCAAAACTGTAAGCGTGATTAAAATGTTATTGGAGAATGATTGTCTCGATAAGTAATGGGCATATATCTAAGTAATTCTTCTGTTCTTTTCCTTTCTTTCTCCCCAAGTTAAGTATCAATGTATTACAAGTATTACTCGTGTAGTTACGCAGACGTATTAGTATTACGTATTATAATACTCATTTTAGAAATGTATTTGTAACTGTATTATAATACCGATTTCTAGGAAGTATTATCTATCAGTATTATAATACAAAATATGAGTATTACTGCCCATCGCTGCCTGCAGCGCACAGGTTGAGTCAGTAAAGACCACCCAATTCCTGGGGGGAAAGGAACGATGTGCTGCAAAAAGCAAAGTATGGCGTAGAGTTCCGCAGCTGTGGATGATGTACAATGCCAAAGGCGACGTCCTTGAGCTACGCCTTCGTCGGGGATGGCAAACGCTGACGCGGACTTACCATTTCGAGAGGCGCCATCGGCGTAAGCGGTGGGAGAGGTGGAAAACTGCGCGTCCACGAGAGCATAAAACTGGGCTTGAAGGACGGAGAAGGTGAGAGAACGAAGGAAGGGGGAGCGTGGCATGTCCTCAGGGCCACACGATGGAAATCAGTTTCAGGACGGTATGGAATTTTCCTGAGGAGTGGTGACGGGGTACGTTCGCACGCAAACGCAGGAAGTGGCGAGCCGTTTCCTGCTCAGTGAGGACCTCCACCGGGAGTTCTCCAGCTTCAGCTAGGACTTGCCGTGTTTCAGCAATTCTTGGAACGCCTAGGCAGCACAGAAGGCTTCGGGCGATCAGGGACCGAAGGGTATTTAACGATGTTGTAGAAACACTTTGCAAGACTGGAAGGCTGTAAAGCACAGCCGCCCTCACCAAAGCCGCGTGAATGTCTAAGAGGGAGCGTTGATCACTGCCCCAGCCGAAGCCAGAAAGATGTTGAACGGCAGGAACCATCGCTGCATTTTGGTTTCAAGGTGTTTGCCCAGCGCAGGTGGGAGTCCAGGACCACACCAAGGGAGCAATGGGAACGCACAGGCTCGAGCTTCCGTGAATCAACCCAAAGAGGGAAATTACTCATAACCTTGTGGGTGAAAAGGAGCTCGATGCACTTTTCGGGCGAAAGGTCCATTCCAAGTAGCGGTGGAGATGGACGTTGTTTAAGGCTTGTTGTAAACGGCGCTGAATGGCTGGTCGTGACTTGCCTATTGTCCAAAGGGCAACGTCATCGGCATACACGGAAAATGCGACCTTGCGTGGAACTGTTGATTTTAGTCCTGCCATGACCACATTAAAAAGTGTAGGACTGAGAATGCTTCCTTGGGATACGTCTTAATGAATGGTGCTTAATGGTGCTTGGGGCTTTGGCCGTGGGATGTGCGGACAGCGACTGTTCGGTCCGTAAGGAAACCGTGAAGCCAGCTGAAAAGTCGACCAGAGACTTCAAAAGACCGACACCCGTGGAGGAGACAGATGTGCGAGACTGTATCATTGGCGCGCTTCATGTCCAGGAAGACCAATACAACGATCCGCTGATGAGCACGAGCATTTTGGACTGTAGAGACCAGATCGAGAACTTGATTTATAGAGCTTCGGTGGCGGCGAAATCCAGCCATTTCCTGAGGAAACCCTCCTTGTTTTTCGAGCCACCAGTCGAGGCGATGCAAAACCATTCTCTCCATCAGTTTGCCCAGATGCTTGTCAGGCTCACGGGGCAAAAGGAGGATAGGACATTTGGGGATTTGCCTGGTTTCAGGATTGGAACAACTAAAGCCTCCTTCCAAGTAGATGGTACGGATTCCTGTCGCCAAGACGTATTATAAACATGAAGGAGAGCTAGGAGTGACGGCTCGTCAAGGTTTCGCAGTGCGGCGTAAGTGATTTTATCTGGTCCTGGGGACGATCGCACATTCACAAGTTTCAACGCAGTCTGCAGCTCAATGAGAGTAAAGTCGCGGTCTATAGCCGCCGGTGCACGGGGCCAGTCTTGGTGGATTTCTGTCTGCAGGCTCTGGACGAAACTGTGGTGTACTGCAGACCTTGAGGCAGCCGCTGGTGTCGTTAGGACGACGGATAAATCTGTCGCGAGCGTGGTTTCGTCTACACCCTTAACGCTAGCTAATGCGACGAGAGGATTCTTTTGTGGGGGCGCATCCTTCAGAGCTTGAATTGTCCTCCAGATCTTTGTGGCGGGATCAAATGGTGAAAGGTGGTGACAAAACTTACGCCAACGCTTCCGGTCCTCTCTGTTAAGTTCTCGTGTTACTTTAGCTTTCATCCGGCGGCAAGCCACAATTTGAGGAAGTTGCCCAGTGCGACGAGCCGTTGTCTCGGCTCGTTGACGTAATGCTCTGAGGTGGTTAACTGCGGGAGAATGACCGACGACCGGTGACCCGCTTAGACATGACTACCGCGTCGTGCATGGCGGAACGAACACTTTGAGAGAGGGCCTCTGATGGCATGCTGGTGTGCACAGATGTTGGGAGGCCAGCACAAAAGAGTGCCCAATTCGTGAAAGGGAGCAGTCCAGCAGGGAGAGGCAGCCTTTCGTGCGAAATATAGATGGGAAAGTGGTCACTACCTCGGGTGTAGACATCGGTACCGCACCACATGTAGGGAATATATGTCTGCTGAGCACCAGGAAAGACCCAGGACATCGAGTGACGTTGGTGATCGCATATAATAATAATAATGTTTATTAGTGCCCAAGAACGGCCGCTAAGGCCAAGGTGTTGGCACACACAATACACATAACTCACTGTGGATACAATACAGACATAAACGCACAAATAATTATGTACAGACATATATATAATGCATATACAGTGGGATACTAATAGAGGTACATTACAAACATAACAGGCATACGTACTTACATATTTACAGACAAATATACCACGCAGTACACGCGATGATACCATCAGCAACAAAACTACATAACACGCATACGTACTTACGCGTACATATTTACAGTCAAGTACACCACGCAGTACACGCAATGAAATATCAGCAACAAAACTACAATACATAGATTACGCGCAGCACATAAGTTATAAGATGGAATGAGACGATATACTGTACAAAACAAAGGAAAGAATATCACGATTGAAAATTCACTGATGAAGGAAAGAAATAACGTCGCGTTTAAGAGGGGATGTACCCCGCGCCGTTTCGTCGTTTCTGGGCACGAGATGGCGCCGGGGTCTACCCAGCCACGAGGTGGCGCTAGGAGCGCCGAGTGCTGTAACTAGTGCCGTTGTTCAAGAAGCGCGCGATACAGCGCGGGGGCATGTAGTCCCCACAGCATGCGTAACCTTGTTGTTGTTTTTGTTCGCCCCGACTTCGCTCGGGATGCGCGGTTAATCTCCTAAGAAAAGAGGGGTTCTTGAGGAGAACGCAGCTTTGGGGAACAAATTCATGTGTCTGTCGGCTGCTTCCTGGGTTTGCACTCTGTTCGACTTGTGTATCGTTTTGCTGCTTCACCAAAATCTCCGGGCTGGAAGAATAGAAAACGGTTCACGATGGCGAAATAATTTATTCTGTGTTGGCATCAGTGGGGCTGTACTTATGCTATGCAATGTTCGTTTGCGATACCCTCACAAATTAAACAAAAATTACTAACTTGTGAATTTCGCATGTGATGGTACCAACTGTATACTCCATGAACGTGCACCTTCAGCAACTACATTTTTGCGACAATCCCCAAATCGGCACCTAGTGACGTGTGGAAATCATAAGGCCGAAACTCATAAGACGGAATTATCAGAAGGCCAAAAATCAAAAGGCCGAAAAATCAAAACACCGCACAATCACAAGGCCGAAAACCAGAAGGCCGAAAGTTCAGAAAACCGAACTATCAGAAGGCCGAAAAGTCAGAAAACCGAATTATCGAAAGGCCGAAATATAAGGAACCCAGGATACGAAAACTTTTATTCCAACTGCGATAAAAAGTTAGCTCTACAAATTAAGTAGGATAGACTTGTTGTGAATTAATACAGCAAATAAATTATTTCACCGAACTTCGCGTTAATAACGTATTTTCGATCACTTAGGGGAAAACAAAAAAAGGAAACGAAGACATATGAACCACTGTGTTATTGTATGTGTTTATTTTGCACAATGGCAAATAAAAAATTACGAGCTATGCGATGACATTTCCCATTCTCATTCCATTTTCAACAACGGCTTCAACCTCGGTCATTCCTAAAACCACTTCCCTATCATCAGCTTTGACTCAAAACCGCACATAATTGTTCGGCCTATCGATAAGTAGGGTGTGTAGCCGAGTGAATGACCTGGGACAACTGATGACCATCCTGGAAGAAATCATATATGTTCTCCTGTGTCAGGGGACAAGCGTGGTCATTATACAGTTCTTGAAATAGAACGGCACAGAAAGTTGCAGGCGAAGCAAAAAGAAAAAAAAAATCCTACAGATCTGGTCATAGATATTCTATGTAGGGGTAAATTCACGATGGTCATTAACTGGGTTTAAGTTATTTCTGTATAGCAAGCGATTCAGACGGTTGCTTGTTCAAATCACGTTCCGGTCACCAAATGTAGAGAAACACCATCTCCTCTACAATCCATTCAGTGGGTGATACAAGACACTCACTGGTATTCACCCATGAGGCACTTTCTTTTTGTAGTAAACATGTTGTAGGTTTTTTTTTTCTCCAGCCAGTCTATTTCTGAGCACCAAATGCTACGCATTCCAATTATTCGATTTCTGATACAAGAGCCAGGAAACTTTTTTATAATCTTACGACAAGAACAGTCCCATTCAGGGTCTTCTGTCTCTTTGGCCTTTCCATTTTCGGCCTTCTGATTTTCGGCCTCATGATAGTTCGGCGTTATGATTTTTCTGCCTTTTGGCATTCGGCCTTCTGATAGATAGGTATTATGACTTTCGGCCCTCTGATAGGCTTCCCCTAGTGGCTAGCACGTGGTCCGCCAATTTGACCGAATGCTGCTCAGTTGAATGCGGTTTTGTTCAAGACGTTTGACTGAACACCTCCTTTTGTGTACAAATTTTACACGAGAGTATGACTTGTGTATTTATTCTCGCTCGGTACTGAATAAGGAAAAAAAAACACCCACATACACATCGTATACATGTGTCCTTTTGTATCTTTGCGCAGAAAAAGTATCTGGTTGGAATGTCCGAATACGATCATTTGGGCTGGAGTTGAACATATGATATTACCATTATCTTATACGTTATGCACGGACGCAGGGATGCAACCGTTCCCTGTTGCGCGTGCACGTCTTGAAGTATAAATTAATGCAAGAACAAACGTTTAGCAAATAATCTGAATGCTAGAAAATAAAAATACGAAAAGAATGGTACTTGTAATAAATAAAGCTAAACAATAACGACCAGTAATGGCGGGAAAAGGATGCTCTGTGTTGCTCGTGCATGCCCCATAAGCAGCGGAAAGAAAGACTGTCTCATTGACAAGTCAGACCTTAAACCGGTAAATAATACTTAATTAATTAATTAAGTAGTTTTGTCAGAATCATTCAATGTCCATAAAAACATTTTGGGTGCTCAACAGAACCGCGCTGTACGTATACTTTAAGTGCACTATAGCAAACGATTGAGTGTGTGACATATGTGCTATTATATACTAAAACTCTGCCACCAAATTTAGTTTTCCTTTGTTTTCATTGCTGAGATAAGATGACATTGTTGAAAACTAAGCAACATACTGCAGGAGCACAACGCCATTCATACTCGCAAACGAGCAGCGCATAGCAATGGTCAATGCTCTTTGTCACATCTGTATTTTTCTTTCTTGCCCCCCCCCCCTTTTTGTGCGTGTGTGGGCGGGTCTGAACCGCACCAACGTTGTTATCTGTGCCAGAACCCGATATCTTATACATACAGAGGTCGCGTCCATAAACCCAGATAGAAATGCTTCGAACGTGAAAAGGATCGGTGGCCGTCTACCATTGACCTGTTACCAACCTTACAAGGGAATTCCCGACAACAAAGTGAGAACAACAAGAGAAAGAGAGGGAGAGAGCGAAAAAAAATCTATTTGGGAGGCCGCAAGACAATGGGGATGTTGTGCTTATCTCACTAGTAATTATTATCATCATTATTTTGGCGGGTGCCGAATTTTCAGTTGCTCAGCTCATCATCGCCGCTCATCCCTGCGCCAAACATATATTTCGACGCTTCCAGATGTTCGGAACAAACACGCACACAGGAACCAAGCGAATCGACAGGACAGTCTGAACTGCAAGGAGGAGCCCAATACCGAGAATAGCATGCTGAGTCATTACATGCCCACCTGTGCCCGCTTCTCAAAGGCCGGCACGGATAAGCCACACAGCAGGAAAAACAATAGCCCCGCTGTAGTGGAGCTTAGCGCCCTTCCCCTTTTTTTTCCTGGGAAAGGGAAACTCGGATAGTATGCTGAAATAAGGGTCACACTTGGCGGATAAATACCTTCTGAACGAAAACCCCGCGTCGTGGCAGCACCGGGCACCAGAAAAAGTTGTCTTGAGAAAGCGCTGTACATACCCTCAGATATTCTCATTTATCTCAAGAACGGCTGATTTTACACGCGCGATAGTGGTACCAAAATGTTCAGGACACATTTTAGAAGAAAATGGATTGAGCAATTGTCGCCTAGGATGATTTCTTTTTCTGCAATTCGCTTCAGAAGTCCAAAGTCAATTTTTGGCTATTTTTCACACGTTCTACAACGTCTCAACGAAAAATCCAAGCGAAAATTGAAAATTTGAAAAATCAATTTTCTCATAATTGTTAAAAGCTATCAAATGAGACCGACATCGTGAAGATCGGACGAGTATTTATCGAGAAAAATGGAGAAGTTTGCCCCATAGAAAATACATGAGGCCGCGACGGGTGATATCCCCTCTTAAGGGATGCGCTGGAGGCGTGGAAAATATCACATGTGGGGGAAGTGAGTTCAGAAGAATTTGGCATCGGGTAATTGGATCGCTGGGGCAGAAGCGTTTAACGTAGAAGACTGGTGGATTACGAAAAGCCGCGCGAGGAATACAAAAGTTTAGGAGGCTCAGCAGGAGTGGGGAATCAACACGGGCATGGACACATTTGTATAGAAATAGGGCGTCGGCGGCGAGAGAGCGACGTGTGGCCAGTGGGTGAAGGTGAAAATATTGCAATAGTGTGTCATAGTCATACAATAACTTTTTTCGTAAAAAGCCATTGTGTATGATATGGAGTGCTCATTTTTGTACAGCCTCGAGACGCTTTGTATCAGTACCTGAAAGTGCGTTCCAAGCAACAGAGGCATATTCAAGCCTGGGAAGAACATATGACTTGTAAAGTTTAACGAAGACAGCAGGAGTCTGAAACTCCTTGCATGTATATAACAGGAGGCCCAGCGTGCGAAGAGCGGAAGAACGAACCGCTGTGACATGTTCATGGAATAGCAGCTTGGCATCAAAAATAACTCCTAAATCTCGGATACTGTCAACACGACATATTTCAATGTCGGAGAAGTATCGAAACACAGAGATATCTGTCTTGCGTGTGAACGAGACAATCTTCGTCTTTGCGCTGTTAATTTTGAAACCGTTAGCACTGCACCATGATAGTATATTGGATACATCTGCCTGTAGCTGTAAGCAGTCGGAAACCGAAGAGATCACTTTCCTTAATTTGAAATCATCCGCATACTGAAGTAGATGACATGTCATTCACAAATATATTAAAAAGCAGGGAACCTAGGGTGGATCCTTGGGGGACCCCAGATGTGGGAACATATGCATCCTAGTACGTGCCCGAGACAAAAACAGAACAGGAACGCTGACTTAGGTATGACTCGAAGAATGCAACAAGCGGGTCAGAAACACCGGATGTATGTAGCTTATCTAGTAGGAGGCCGTGACTCATTAAATCGAAAGCTTTTGATACATCGAAGTAGACAACATCAATCTGACCGCGAGCACTTACGACAGGGGCAACCGAAGACATGAAGGATACCAAATTTGTTACCGTAGATCTGCCTGTCATGAAGCCATGTTGAGAGCCAACAAGCTTGCGTTTGAAAAACGACGACAAGTGCGTATATATGATGTGCTCAAACGCCTTAGAAGGCGCGCATAGAATACTGATCGGTCTGTAGTTGGTCGCAATGTGCAGGTCTCCTGACTTGTGGACAGGAATCACAACGGATGCCTTCCAGTGACTAGGAAAATTATTGCATCTCAGTGACAGGTTATAAATAAACGATAGTACAGGTGTAACAACATCAGAGTAAGCTTTCAGAAAAATAGCTGGAATTCCATCAGGGCCAGGTGTTGTTGTGGGTTTCAACCTGCGCATCGCGTCGCTTACATCACTCTCAGTGATAACAAATGTAGGTAAATCATCAGTGTACGGTGCGGTATTGAAATCAGCGGAAGCAGTAGTGTTACTGGTACCGTCGTACACCGAACTAAACTGCGCAGTAAACATCTTTGCAACGGTTGGGAGGTCAGAGTACAAGGCGTGACCGTCACTGAGAGAAGGCGACATGACCGAACCGCGTTTCTGACGTTTGTGCCACTTCCAGCATTTACGAGGATTATCATTTACATTCGCTTCAACGGTGCTCAAGTGGAACCTACGGTCGTGCACAACGGCTTTTTTAAGACATGCGCGAAAAATAACAAATTGTTCGTAGTCAGCCGCGTTCCCATGTTTTTATAGCTCCTGTGAAAATACTTTTTCTTACTGAGATAGCGACGCGATTCAGGGGAAAACCAGTGTGGATACTTTGAACGACGAGGTGTATATTGCGGAACATACTTAGTAATGCTGTCAACAAAAATTTCGGTAAAGCGGGATACGGCGTCGTTGGGGTCAGAACAGCTAAGTACAGACGAGAAATCACACGAATCAAGATGATGATAGAGGCCGACATAGTCTCCTCTATTGAGAGCCAACCTGGAGGACTGGGGACGCGTGACATGGGCCCGTACGTGTGGGAGTACAATGGACAGAGGGGGGGGGGTGATAACCATCAATAGGAACGATAGGCGAGAGAGCGCGCTCGACAGAGGCACTGAAGTTTGAAAAACATAAGTCCAGCGTGTAACCGTCCTTGTTAGGGACATCATTCAGTTGCATGAGCTGATGAAAGTGAGCAAAGTCAAGAAGTGAATGGCAGAAACGGACTGAGAAGGAGCTATGCGCTGTTACGTTATTGCTAGTAAAGTCGATACCAGGAGCATTGAAGTCACCCAAAATTAACATTTTACATTGTAGTCGAATCAATTTTTCTCCCAGAAGTAGGATGTACCTTTCAAGGGCATCTGGGCTATATCCAGGGGGAAAGTAGTGCACGCCTATTAGTATCCGGTCACTGCCACTGAGGATGAGCTCAACCCAAACACAATCGGGCACTAGCTCAAGATCGGAACGACGGCGACAGCTATAACGGGACCGCACAGCAATAAGCGAACCGCCACCCCTTTGAGCTTGCGTCTCACAACGGTCGGACCTAAAGACAGTGTAATATTCTGGAAAACACGAGGAACTTGGTATGCCTTGCCGCAGCCACGTCTCAGTCAAACAAAGGACATCAGAGTCAAGATCAATGACATTGTCGAGGCACTTAACGTTTTTCGTACGAAGGCCGCGGACATTCTGATAATATACGGTGCAGTCAAACACATTATTTTGCCGTTATGCAGGTACTGCATCGTGTTGAGGGGAGGTGGCTGTGTCATCGCGGGGAGCCGCTTGAATCATGGTAGGTCGGAGAACGCCAGAAAATTCACGGAATGGACAGTCGCTTGGCCAGACGTTCTCATTCAGCAACTTCGTGATGTCGGCGTCACTCCAAGTAACGTGGAATGACGCATAGGCCGGGCTGCGGGTAATCAACTTGGTGCACACGGGAGACATTACACCTACACTGTCTCGCAAGTAGGACGCGACATCTTCAGGACTAGTCGATGGGCAGAGACGGGTGACAAAGGCCGCTTTACCTTTGTGTGCGCTGGCTGGGGACGCGGCCTTGAGTAACGAGGCGGTGGCCTTCCCTCGTGTGACCTCCTTCCTTTCACGTTGGCGGGTCATATTGGGATGTACAGAAAACTGGCCGACAGGAGGAATAGCCGGCACTGAAGGAGGCCTCAATGGCGGAAAATGCCCCGGGCGACCGAAATCGTCGTCAGAGGGGCGGCTGTTCCAGGCTGAAGCACTGGCTTCCGTCAGGACTCGACGGTCCTCAGATGCGGCGGGCGTCTCGACATCAACATCGGTGGTTTAGAGGAAGGCACTGAACTTCCTTGAGATAAGGTCACTTGCATTGCCGGGTGCAGCTTGCCGATTTCACGCCGGACACCGTTCAGCTGTAAGGTGTTCGCCGCGAATCCTTCAGTCATAGCTATCTTGAGCGTGCGATTCTCTTCGCGCAGGAAGATCACTTCATCGGTCAGGAACGATGTCTGTTTTTGGAGATCCAGCAGCAAGGTGCGAAGATCGTCATCAGCGGCAGAACCTTTCGGGGTCGGGACATTATTAACCCTAACATGGGAAGCCGATGTAGAGCAAGTTTCGCAGACATATGGTGCGTTACCGGCGGACAGTTCTTCATATTCGGTGCTCAGAAGGCTTAAGCATGTCACATGAAAACACAGTGAACACTCGGAACAACGCAGGGACTGTTGCTTACTGGGAATCCTCTCAGAGCAAACAGCGCATGATTCCAACCTGGGCGCCATCTTGAGCCAGTCGGCGTCAAGTTGGCTGTGGGTTGTTTAGGAGGCACATGTGAGCAGTCTCCATTACTTCTAACAATCTCCTTCCCCGTCCGTCCGTTCTACGACTTCCCCAGGCCGTATGATGAGTATTGAAGTCACCCAGTACAAGAGCTGGGGATTCCAGTAACTGAATAAGCGGTGGAGGTCAGTCCACCGAAGCTGTACCGCGGGACCTAGATAGGTACCGACGAGAGTTAACAGCATGTGCCCAAGGTGGATCTTACAGGAGACATAATCGCAAGATCGATGACAAGCTGACCATGGGAGCAGCAAAAAGATCATTACGAATGCAAAACGCTGTTCGACTCTCAGAGGATTGACGAGATCGATAGATTGTATAACCATGAACACGATGTGCAGCATCCATGCCATGTTCGCATACAGCTATGAAAGGAAACTTGTACTGGTAAGTATGAGATTTAAAATCTGGGAGCTTGTTGCGTAGGTTGCGCGGATTCCACTGTACTTGAATGACACTGTACATGAATGATAATATATTATCATTCATGCCATGATTTTGTGATCATCTTTAGGTGAATGTTGGCGTGGATGTGGTGGAGGAGCCAAGCAGCTGTTTCTTTTTTTTCTTTTTTTGCTACCATCAAGTGTGCATCCTCCCCAATAGATATCTTTTGCAAACGCCTTGTGTGAAAACATCCCTCTTTGCAAAACTCATGCAAAGCTACCTCAGAAACGTCGCTTTGTAACGTAAACAACAACAACTTTATTTTATGATGACTGTACTGGGGAGCTCTCATTGCCAGCGGTGTACCGTATCCACCATTGCTGGTGATAATGTCGGGTTGGGATATAGAGTCGCCTCACAGTGTGCGTGGCACGCGACGCTGTTGAAAGGGATACCCCCGTCGGGTCACTTGGCATTCCATTGTGATGTGGATGCTCGCCTTCCTTTGATAAAACTTCAATAGAAATTAGTCTCCGATCACAGCGGGATCGAGAGATATATGAAGCATTTCTGATTCACCAAAAAGGGGGGGAAATGTGTCAGCACCCCCTCTGTTACCCTCATTCAGGAGGAATTGTGCCATCTCAAAAAGTTGGTCGGATGCATTGGGGAACGTGTACCTGCTCTGGTATTTAAGAGTGTATGTGTATTGAATAGTAAAGTAGTCCCGAGTTGCAGTACGTCCTGTCTTGTGTCTGCCTTTTGTGTGTGTTTGTGCGCAGTGATAGTAGTGAAAGTAGAAGCATATCAATCACGACTACTCACCACGAACCCGTAGTGATAAAGAATAGCGTCCACCTAGAGATTAGACAGAAACTTCATTAACGTATTGATGCTTCATTTTTGCGCGCAAAATACCGCACCTACTATGCTCACATTTGCCTGGAGCACTCCTGTCATACTAACCACTACCGAAATCATCTCCATTCAAATGAACGACCTATGAACCAGGATCCGCGCGAATCGCTACCAGCTACACCACATCGCAAGCTTAGTTCAACATCGTGCCAGAACTGGGTGTTGCTGTGTCCAAGCTCAACTCCGGTTTTGACACACTGCGCACTAACAAACCAGGTTACTTTACTTTCTTTCATCATTAAAAGCTTACTTTAGTCATCGGGTGGAGTAATTCCTGCTGGAATGTATTTTGTGTCTGTTCGCGATGGTGTCTAGCCCAGCAAATTCAGTCTGACTTCAGTGTCAACTAAAATTTCAGCGTCAGTTTCATGTATCAGCTCTGTTCAGTTCCTTTCATTCAGTTCACGCAGTGAAATAGATGCTTTCGTGGCACCGCGAGAAAACGGGTGGGGACGCATGTTGTTAGAATTATGCTGGGTCGCAGAGTAGGAGAGTTCGAGAAGCACTGACGTACGGAACATATAACAACAGCTCAGTAGACAACTTGGTTTGTTCACCTGTAGTTGTACAATTACAGTCGACCCGCGTTTATCCGGACGCCTTCGTTTCCTGTGAAAATGTCCGGATAGCGGGTGAACCGGATAAGTGAAACACGAAAGTCCAGAGTGATCCTAAAAGGACATCTTTGTTGGCCATTACAATGAAAATATAAATTGTCATCTGTTTCATTCTAATACACGCATCCAGTTCTTGCAAAGCTTTGAAAATGGCATTTACTTGCGAAATATTGTTCTGTTGCTCGAAAAATAATAGCGCTGTTCTCAGTGCCGCCCGCGCATTTTCTACCGTCACAGCTGGTGCATCCACGCTTTCCTCATCAGCTTCTTCTTGAACACTATCGGAAGCGACGACGCTGACGATGTCGTCATCTGTGATTGCAGCGCAGGGGTCCTCGTTGCGGACCTTCTCAGTCTGAAATGATCAGACTGCTCAGTGGATTAGTTTTGTGTAACGTGCAAAGCCGGAAAGGGAGAAAATTTTTTCCTAGTAACACCGTCTTTCTGTCAGTAAAAACGAGGCCACGAAGAAGGTTCTCGACCTCGCTTGTCTAGGTGTGGCTCGAGTGTCATTCCTCGACAATGAGCGAATAACTGAAGCCGATTGTTGATTATTAGTCACTTCTGTACCCTGGAATTCTCGTCCGAGTCCGGAAGCTGAAGTCCGGATAAACGAGGGCGAAATACATGGGGACAAATCCGTCCCTGTGCTTTTTTGTCCGGATAGCGCAGGGTCCGGATAAATGAAGTCCGGATAAACGCGGGTCGACTGTATAAAGTGTCCAGCACTCACCTCAAATATCATGCCTCCAAGATCCGACTGTCATTCCTAAGGTTGAATGGAAAGGAAGAAGAAAAAAATCTATAAGACGTGTAATAGATTCTTGGACGTAAACGAAGGAAGAAGTGATGTGATGATATGGGGATGACTTCCGCTTACTGAGCAGAATGCTACCCCATTGCTATTGGGGGAAAATGAGAGGATGGTGATGATGATCATAGCGCCTTGATGGAGTCATAGTTGTTCCAGGAGTGGGGTTATACAAGGTGTCCCAGAAAACGCGTCATTGAATTATAATTAAAAAAAAAACTACGCGGTCAACGGCATTTCTTCTTACTAGGTTTTTGTCACCTCCTGATGTGAATGTCATGTAACGTAAGTTTTATTACGTAAATTTTTGTGAACCGAACTCGGAAATTTGCAAGTAATGGTAACTTTGTTTACCCCACAAATGTGAAGACTGTGCCGAATTTACGCAAATTCGTGATAATTAACGGGGATATTGAGGAGCTATACCACTAGAAAAAGTAGCCGGACCTGTGCCTTTCGGGGCACCAAGAGCATAGAGCTTCATGATTTTTTATGCGCAATCATTGTCAGTCCGACGAAAGGGGGTTCCAAACCCAGCCCACAAAGCGATAGTTAAAAAAAAAGTGACAGTTGCTGAAATTAGGTAAGGGAAGGCATGATCCCAGCGGAAGCCGGATGCGCTAAGCCATGCCTGTGTTCTCTCTCTCTCTCTACTGTCACTCTGTGGGCTGGGTTTACCACCTCCTTTCATCGGACTGACAACGATTGCCCTCAAAAAGTCCTCAAAATCGCTATGCTCTTAGTGTCCCGAAAAGCATGATGTTCGGCTATTTTTTAGGATGGGACAGTTCCTCAATATCCCAGTCAATTATTACGAATTTGCGGAAATTCAGAGCGCTCTTCACTTTGGCGGTGTAAAAAAGTGACGTTTATACTTGGCAAATTTCCGAGTTTGGTTCGCAAAAATTTACATAATGAAACTTATGTTACTTCAAGAGTTACGTTACATTCACATCAGGAGGTGACAAAAACATTGTAAGAAGAAATGACCATGACCGCATGATTCTATGTTGCGTAGTTCTTTTTTTTAATATTATTATAATTCAATGACACGCCAAGTATATGTGGCAGCGTTTGAGTACACCAAAGAGAGTCACTCAAACTCATAAAATTGCATACACACAGGCAAGCTGGTCTTCTATGTGTTTTGCCCTGCTCAGGTTCGCCGTTATGGAGTTCACCGTAACTCCGTTTTTTTTCCCTCTTTTTTGGGAGTGTTCAGCTCGCGAGTCGGGGTCGGGATGTATCAGTGTCATCGTATTCGTTGTCATCACCAGCGGTCCGTATCGAGAAGGGAGTCGCTGGGACGGCGCTGGACGTCGACTCTCGAGCGTCTCTGGTTTTTGAATATTGCAATTTTAGAACGGATGGTGTACCCAGATACTGCTCCTTGTGTGAAAACATGTATCATTGGGTGCATCAACCACTTGCTTTCTTTAAAACAGCGTAATTTTTTTCTGCGTTTACTGCGAGCTCCGCGATGGCGCTTGCAGTTGTTTATCTATGATCCCAAACACGAGTGGCGTTGCAAAAACTTGAAGGGAGGTTCATTATTACAGTTACGTCGTATCAGCTCGAGGTATCACTGACATATGCCTAATGCTGTAATACCATGGGCCCCTCTGTAGGGGACGCACATATAAAAAGTTAGGAGTGTCGTCAAACATTTAAGGGTGTATCGGGGTTGGATCAATAACTGACCATTGAGAAACTTCATTACTAATCTGCAACAGCTGAATATTTCTATGTATTAATATCGAAAGAAACAGTCATGTTAGATAACGAACAAAGCAGTGGCTACCCTTTATTTACATACTTACTTACTTACTACAAAGGCACAGAGCACATTGTGAGCATAAGTCGCACACTGTGAGGCGACTCTATATCCCAACCCGACATTACCACCAGCAATGGTGTATACGGTACACCGCTGGCAATGAAGCTCCCCAGTACGGTCATCATAAAATAAATTTGTTGTTGTTGTATAAGTCACAAAGCGACGTTTTTCAGGTAGCTTTGCATGAGTTTTGCCAAGAGGGATGTTTTCACACATGGCGTTTGCAACAGATATCTATTGGGGAAGATGCACACCTGATGGTTGCAAAAAAAAGAAAAAAAAAAGACACAGCTGCTTGCTCCTCGACCACATCCACACCAACATTCACGTAAAGATGTTCACAAAATCATGGCATGAATGATAATATATTATCATTGATAATATATTAATGATAATAATGGTAATGATCAATAATAATTAATGATAATGTATTAATGATAATGATAATATATTATCATTCATGCCATGATTTGGTCTTGACTATACAGGGTGTCCACGCTAACTGTGGACATATTTTTTAAAAATATATAAAACACTTTCTCCAAGATGAAATCAATTGCAATATAGCATATGCTGAAGGGCACTCCCTAGGAGGACATTAGCAAAGTCCAAAGGCGATGTCTTAATTAACTTTCATTAATTAACTTGTTAATTATAAAACGACAAAGTTGTTGTCCCAATGAGAACATCTGTTCCTTTCGGTCACCTGATATCGTAGCCGTTTTCAGAACAAAAATCCGTTCGATAGATCGCCCGCAAAAAATTCGTGAAGGAACGCCATTTTTTTTTATTTTGTTATCCAATATCATTATCCGATAAGGAACTAGCGTATCTTGACACGTGGCGTTGGAAGAGTACCCGGTATATACGGTCCAGGTTGTATAAATGTGGGGCTAATTTCCTCAAATGAATGTGTTGAACTTGGCGCCCTTTTTTGGGTGTGTTTTGTCCGTACCTCGTCTGTTTGCGCCAAGCGTTTCTTAATAGTCACAGTACGGGGACGAGAGAAGCGGGGGACCAGTGGGGGAGACCGCACGAACGGCGCAACTCGGCACCGATTTTGGTCCTTTTGTGGTACCCACGTGGATTTGTTCGGACGTGCTTAGAGCGTGGTTCGCCGAAGAGCTGCCAGGACGCGACGCGCATATGTGAAAAAAGCGTCATTTTCAGTTTTAGTTTTGCGTTCGTCCTTTCCTTTTCTTATCTTCTTTGTCTTTGCTTCTTTGTTTCTTTTATTCCTTGTTTTCCCCTTTTCTTTTCTTCTATTCCTTTTCTTTTCTTTCCCTTTTCTCATTTTTTTCTCCTTCTGTTCATTTTCTTTCCTTCTTCTTTCTTTTCTCCTTTGCCTTTTCTTTTATTTCCCCTTTTCACCCCTTTTTTCTTCTCCATTTCTTATTCATTTCATTTTGTCGCACCGAGACTATTCAAAACTATTCAGAGCGAAAACTATTCAAAAAAAAGGAAAAAGGGGTCGGCATTTCGTAATTTTTCCAAGTGATTAATTCATTTCGGTTTACATGTTTCTCTAGCAGTACACCAATCCACTCTTTGCATGACCTCTACGGTTGTCGATTTCGTGTTCATCAGTCTGTGTCCTTGTCCGGAACAGCACCGTAAGCGATCCTGCACGACGACCTTCTTATCAGGCGTGCTTTGAAAGACACGGCCCATCTGGGGGCGAACCCCGTTATCAGCGGGTCCTTCTTGTATTGTTGACTGGTCAGATGAGTCACAAAATTGGTGAGCCCATCTTCCTTATCGTTTTAGCCTAACACTCCCTATATGCTTAATTTACTGATTCTCCAATATATGAAGCACCGGCTCCCCTTCGCCTCCCTCCACCGCGTACTGATTGTCTGTATTGTCATCAAGCGGCAGAGTACTGATTGACGAGATGTATTGTCATCAAGCAAGATAACTATTCATTGACGAGATCTAAGAAAAGATCTTCCCGGAACAGCACCGCAAGCGGTACTTCCCTGACGACCTTGTTATCGGCCGCGCGTTCAAAGACAGGGCACCACCAAGAGTCGGAAGAAAAATTCTTAACCGGAACAGCACCGCAAGCGGTACCGCCCCGACGACCTTTTTATCGGCCGTACCAGTCTAAGACACGGCCCACCCGGGGGCGGACTGCGTTATTAAGGGGCCCTTCACCAAATATGAAGGACAGAGTTATAATCGACGAGATCAAGAAAAGATCTTCCCAGAACAGCACCGCAAGCGGTACTGCCCCGACGACCTTGTTATCGACGAGAGAGTGTATTGGCATCAAATGGAAGGCCGGCCACAGGGGCAGGCTTCCTGTAGCATCTCAAACAGACTCGAACAACATTCTGAATACCAACTCTCGCCCAGCGACTAAGGCTGTTTAGAGATTGCCATACGTGTCCGTTTCGCCATGCAACAGTCCATGACACTGGAAAGCTGCAAGTGGGAGAACAACACGAGGATGTGGACACCTCATAGGTTAACATGGAACTTGCCATTGTCCACCCTGAAGAGGATGTCAGAGGTCATCCAGCGACGGTGAAACTCAACTGCTCCAAGCACCGCCCGCTCCCCAAGGTAAATATAAATTGTAGCGAAGGCGGGAAAAAATACGAAATCTGTGTTAGCAACCCTGCGCCCTTCATGATACACATGCGAGCGTGGTTGTTGAAGGGCAAACTACGAAGGTAAACAAAAATAATGTAATCGGAGGCGCGAATAATGTATGTGCTCATACAATATGCATGTTTTTAATATAGCAATTCGCGCGGTCTGCCAGTAATACGTAAGATTATAGACAGAGCCGAGTACTCTTCCGGTTCCTGTCGCTCTCCATGTTGTTAGCTACGAGTTTGCTGTACGTTGACTGCGCACTTTGTGACTGTTCATAGCCGCTTTCTTCTTCATCGTTGTCTTTTCAATTTCAAACCACCAGGTCCAACTTGGGACATTCGTCGAGGGAATGCCACATTTCAGGACAGTAACCAGCTGTTGCTTTATTTGAGTGTCAAGAATCTTGACAGTACAGACTTTGGAGCTGTCGGTTCCTCTTCCTGCCTTTGCGACGTTTGTGGGCGCGTGTGAGGAAGTCTTCAAAGCCAACGTTAAGACATTCCTCACCTCCAAGGGGTCAGGTCCAAGCTGTGTGAAGGGTTGGACATACTTGTGCCAAAGACATTGAGTTTGTGTTTTTCATCCATGTATGATGATCTATTTCGCTTTTTTCTGAGGGTAAGACTGTTCTGGTTTGCACGAGAAAAGAATGAGGAAGCACGAAGTAGTGCGTTACATCGGAAGGCACTGCAGCAGGCAGCGAGACTAAGTTCGTAATCTCTGCACGTTGTTGTGATGTAACCAGAAGTTCTCTTTCCATGCGAAGGGATATGCATGGTTCTGTTGTCTATCCAGTGCTTTCAGTTGTGACCTAGATTACACATGATATCTTGTAATTATTTCATTCCTGTGAAGCATACTATTTGTCAAAGTGCACTTTTGCACATAGCTCCTTACTGTGTTATTTGTATTTTGACAGCCATGCAGAGTTCAGTAGTCTGTGTCAATTATTTATGTGTTTAGTGTTTGTACACCTGTGTACAGAGATACCTAGCATACATTTTCTATTTTGAATCTTCAGCAGTTTGCCTATTCTTTGATACACATTAAGTGTATACCTGTGTACATAGATTCCTAGCACGTAATTTTATATTTTGAATCCTGCGCTGAGTTCAGTAGTTGTGTGCAAGTATGTAAAAGCAGTTATGTGCAGGGCTAAGCACCTTGTGCAGCTTGCAAATCTACACCACATGGCAAAATGTGCACAAAATAGCAGAAGCACAGAACATTGTCGATGCTTTAACATTCCTTTAATACAAAAATGCTGTTGTAATCAAAGTAGAAGTAGTCATCAGCAGGGTATGTACACACTGAACAAGGTTGTCATTGCTGGAAGCTGATACTGTTGTGTCTGCTTTGCAAGATAAAGTATCACAGACTTCTAAAATGAGCTAACGGACTTATGCCTTCTTATTCCCCCATAGCATTCGTTACAGTGCAAAAACTGTAGGCAGACATAGCACCACACAGTATGCAAATATCATATAATGTGATCTTCAAGTGCAAACATGTTCACTTACACCTTCTTTGTACGAGAGATATGTGGAAAGTTCCAGATGTACTTGAGGACAGCTATAGCAGCATCCATTGTTAAGGTCCTGGGCCCCACCTGTGTTTGCTGGAATTTGTACATTATCCTTTCGTGCTTATTCAGTACATGGACTGTCATACTGGTTATTTTGCACATTATTCTGTCGTGGGTATTTATGATGAAAGATAGAAGTTACTGAAAAGTCACTGTGTTCCAGCCTCAGAACATCAATTGTCTCATGTGGGTATTTACAACGGCATGGCGAATTTACCTGTGATAAAAGAAAGCAAGCCCCCACCTGGTCTCCTGTGTCCTTTGTTGCACGCATGTCGCTAGTGTTGATTCTTCTCTGTTTACAAATTGTTTGAGTTCTTGCTCTTGGATATGCTTTCAACAGCGGTTCTGACATTCGGCGGCTCGACATCGCGATGGAACGCACGCGCAGCGCGAGCGCCCGCCCCTCTCTATACGTAATGGTGAAGTACCAGGTGACGTCATTATGACGGAATTTGTAGTTTGCCCCGCAACTGATGGATGGCGCTGACGGCCTTTATCATGGCCGCCCTTGAAGACGGCCAATGCAAGCTTCGCTACCATCTATATTTACCTTGCACTCCCTGCAAAGAACTCTGCGAATACCGGCGTTAACTAGCTGAATCACCTCCTGCACACTGAAGCTCTGCTGCGCGTGCACTCGTCGACAGCGTGAAATCCACACTTGGTAGTTGATTTCGACTACCAAGAGCACAAAATGCCGCCTACGCCGCTGCGAGACAGGGAGGGGGTACAGACCACGAACTGTGCTCCACTCAACGTCCGTCAGGCTGTAGAGGCCTGCTACACGATGCCACAGGGCACCCGGCAACAAACATAAACTGAAAGCATGTTCTGCTGGCTCCCTGTACTCGCAGAAGGGACAGCCGGGTGACGTTATACCAAAACGAGAAAAAACGCTCACGCAGCGGCAAGACGTCATGCGCTAAGCGCCACTGAAGACTGGCCCGACGGGCGTCCAGCCAGCCAGCAGTGGTCGTACGCCACGCTATCTGGCGCTGAATACGCGTCGAGTTCGGGGGTGGCTGATTAAGCGTAAGAAGTGCCATGTAAAGGCGCCGCACAGGTCATGATGTTATGTCATCATCAGGGAAAGAAGCTCGCAGGCTGCGCATTGCCAGAACGTATGCCTTCAGGTGGGAAGCCACGCACTCTGAGCGCGAGCGAGTGTGTGTCAGCTCAGAAAAAAAAAACGAATGTCGGGTCCTAACAGAAAAATTAGTAGGTATTAGGATGCAACCGAGGATGCGAGGGACTCTGAAAGCGGGCTAAACACTAGTGCATACAGTGCCGGTGACAGGGGGCAGCCCTGGCGGACACCCACCTTTATGGGGAAGTTAGCAGAGGTACCCCCATTGACACCAATGGAAGCTGACGCACCAGCATACAGTGCTCGGAACCACGATATGATCTCGCGATCAAACCCACTCGCCTTCAACACACGGTACATGTATTCATGAAGCACACGATCAAAGGCCTTCCTTTGGTCACACGACACTAAAACACAAGGTCGCCGCCGACTATGTGCCCGGTACAAGGCGTCTCTTAAAGCCTGCGTATGAAGCGTGATGGAGTGCTCAGGGACAGCACAGGCCTGGAAAGGAGGAATGACTGTACCAAGAACTGGAGAGATGCGTTGCAAAATCGCTTTTGATAAAATTTTGTAGTCAGTATTAAGCAGTGAAACAGGACGATAGGCATTTGGGTCTTGTGTTTTGGAAGCATCCTTGCACAACAAGGTGACAATGCTCACACGCATGGACGAACAGAGGAGACGTCGTGCCAAGCACTGATTCAACAGAACTGTCAAAGGCCCCCGAAGAGTGGACCAGAAGCACTTATAAAATTCAGGTGGGAGGCCATCGGAACCGGGAGGCTTTCCCGTATGAAGAGCTTTGACGGCAGCACTATATTCGTCCACAGAGAACGGAGCTGCACTGAGCTCGAAACGTCGCGCGTCCGGCAAAAACACTCGACCCTCGACGTCGGCAGGCTGCACGGAGTCAAATAGCGCCATAAAATGATCACGCAGCAGTGATCGAACTCCATCAGGGTACTCCTGAACCGAACCGTCGGTTACAACAAGTTGCTCGATGATACTGGGAGGCCGACGGAGGTGACGGCCAAGCAAAAGGCTAGAGCAATATGCTTCTCGCGACCAGCGCTCGACAGTCTGTGCTGCCGCATACTGGCCCCAGAAACGTAACCTCAGGGAGGCTAGCCTCCCTAGCACGTCCTGTATGGCTTGACCATTGCCTGGGTCTCGCGACCCAGGATGGCGCAAAACAGACAGCACTTGCCGGAGGTGCACAAATTCCTCCCGGCTCTCCCTGGCACGCCTAGCTCTCCACTGACGAAAAAGTCTCGCGGCTCCTTATTTGGTATCTTGCCACCATTCCGGTGAGACTAAAGTGTCAGCGTAGCGATCAACAAGGAACGCTTTGACGTCGTTACGAATTTTCGTCGTTACGAACGTTTCAAGGTGAAACGTTCAAACGGTCAAGTCGGCTATACGCACCCTGAGCATTGCACCACGTGTACTGGTAAACTCCAGGATTTATGTGCGAAAATGCATCTATGAGTCCTAGGCCGCCAACTAATTGCAACGGGCTTGGTTTTACAGGCCTGCTTCCACTCCCATGACCGTCAATAGTACAATTAAAGTCCCCCGCAATCACAGGGTTTCACCATGAAGTAATCGAGTCCCCTAAAAAATTCCGTACGGTCACCCCTGCGGACCGGAGCGTACAAGTTCGCAATTCTGAGAACTGTGCCCGCTAGGTCCAACTCAACCGAAATAACGCGACCATCCCAATCGCGATCAAACCGACAGGATGGAAAAATTATAATGCCAACTCCTGACCGACGCAGTGAGCCATGACTAAAAAACACCCTAACATGATGGAAGGGAGTTGCCTCAGGACAGAAACCGCCGATATTTCGAACAGAGACTGTTCTTCTCCTGGGCACCGTCCTCATCATTGGCATGGCATTTAAAGGGTTAGGTGTGACGTGTTTAAAGGTTCATGCGAATTGTGGGTCAACAGCCCGGAGGGAAGAAAGGTTCCGTACGGGCTTCTACGGCCGGAGTGAATGGCTGCTTTGTTAGAGTGTGGAGGGGATTATGTGAACGTTGTGATCTAGGCTACAGACCGGTTACAGAGGAATGGAAGGTTCACGAACACGTGGACGAAACGGGACAACAGGCAAGAATTGGCAAGCATAGCGAAAGATACGGAAGTTAGTGGTTACGTGGGGAAAATTCCACAACCAGCAAAGTTTTTTTTTAAATATTTGTAATACAAAGTTGTGGCATGCAATGAAGAAAGTAGAAAGCAGTGGCCATGCAGAACATAACAGATGATAATGGAGGTAGAAGGGAAAAGCATATTTTATTTGTGAAGTGTTTCTAGGGTGCCTTGTGATTTGTTGATACCGGACGGGTGAAGAGCGTTGAACTTGTATATGAGATAAGACTCCCTACCACGTCTGTCACGTGTGGATCTAAACCCGGTTTCTAGAATATATAGTTTAATGTTGTCAAAATTGTGACCAGGAACGTTAAAGTGTTCGGCGACTGCTTTGGGGAGTTCGTTGGACGTGTCGGTTCTGTGTCCGGTAAGGCGGTTGTTCATTTGTTGGCCGGTTTCACCAATGTATTGCATAGAGCAGTCGCCGCATTCAATGCAGTATATGACATTGGAGCTTGTGCATGTGAATGCGTGGTTAACGGGGTGGGTGTAATTGCTCGCAGTGCTTTTGATGGAGTTAGCGTGTTGAACGTGCTTGCATGTTTTGCAGCGCGGGAGGTTGCAGGGTCGTGTTCCCGCGTACGGCGTGCTCGTTTTGCTGATTTTGGCATTGACCAAGGAGTCTGCCAGGTTTTTTGCGCGTCGGTATGTCACCTGTATGGGATTTTGGCGTTCCTGGTCACAATTTTGACAACATTAAACTATATATTCTAGAAACCGGGTTTAGATCCACACGTGACAGACGTGATAGGGAGTCTTATCTCATATACAAGTTCAACGCTCTTCCCCCGTCCGGTATCAACAAATCACAAGGCACCCTAGAAACACTTCATAAATAAAATATGCTTTTCCCTTCTACCTCCATTATCATCTGTTATGTTCTGCATGGCCACTGCTTTCTACTTTCTTCATTGCATGCCACAACTTTGTATTACAAATATTAAAAAAAAAACTCTTTGCTGGTTGTGGAATTTTCCCCACGTAACCACTAACTTCCTTATCTTTCGCTATGCTTGCCAATTTTTGCCTGTTGTCCCGTTTCGTCCACGTGTTCGTGAACCTTCCATTCCTCTGTAACCGGTCTGTAGCCTAGATCACAACGTTCACATAATCCCCTCCACACTCTAACAAAGCAGCCATTCACTCCGGCCGTAGAAGTACGTACGGAACCTTTCTTCCCTCCGGGCTGTTGACCCACAATTCGCATGAACCTTTAAACACGTCACACCTAACCCTTTAAATACTATGGCAATGATGATGACGGTGCCCAGAAGAAGAACAGTCTCTGTTCGAAATATCGGCGGCTTCTGTCCTGAGGCAACTCCCTTCCCACATTCTACCGGTTCGCTGGATTTCTACCCATCTACCCTAACATGATGGTTCGCCTCTAAATTCCTGACAGCCCTTGCTGAAAGAAAATGAGTTTCTTGCAGCAAAAGAATATCAATGGAGTGACTAGAAGCCCATTGTAATACTGTAAGTTGCTTTGTACAATGAGAAAACCCCTACAATTCAGCGTAGCCATAATATGAAATAATACCCTCACAAAAAAATACCATTACACGCATGTTGCTTCCTCTGTGTGTATTGTCATCAAGCAGGAGAGCTACCTATGGAGGTAGTCCCCTTTGGACAGACACTAGCTTTACGTTACAGTCCTACAAGCTAGATAACAACACTCTCTAGGAGAGTTTGCTTTTCGTACTGACCATACCAAGCCAACAATCCAAACACGGGAGAGCCGCTGCAGAGTGCAGTACGGTCCTAGCGAGCTTGGTAGAACATGATTTGCCACTCACCCTGAACGTGGCGGAAAAGACGAGTAGACGTCAGCCAGCGGCGAGAGCACTCCACAAGACCATACAGTGCTTGCTCACGGACAATGTGGCTACGAAGCCCTGACCTGACAGCCTGAAATATAGCTGCGTCTCCGAAGTCTGGGCCACCGACAGCCAGCCGGCAACGACGGATCCAAATTTGAAAGTTGATCTCGGTAATTAATAAAGCCAATTGTTAACGCTAAACGCGCGGAACAGGCAACGGTTCCAGGAACTGTACGGTGGCCCAGGCGACAGTCGACAGCTGAAGTATCTGGGCTACTCTGCGCCACAGCAAAAGAGGAACACGACAACGCCGAAAACAGTGCTCTGCGGTTTCACACATCCCGCAAGACGGGCAACCGTCAGAGCGAGAGATGTGAAAGCGGTGTAGTCGCTCGCGAAGAGGAAGAACGTTGTGGGCCAACTTCCACTGAAGACTGGCGCGGCGGCATCTAGCCAGCCCGCAGTGATTCGACGCCAAGACAGCTTCGACGGCACTGAAGGAACTGGGGGACTAGACTCCAACTCCCGGATAGCTGTATAAAAATCGCTGACAGCCCATAACTGGAGGTCATCGTCCGGAAGCTGGAGTCGCAAACGCCGTACAACATCAACACAAGCACTGTATTGATGAGGCAGGACTTCGGACCTAGGCCGAAACCTAGGGCTCTCAACGAACCACCTGGTAGCACATCCCACAGAATACTGCACTAATGCGCACGCTGGGTGTTTGGGAGTGTGCAATGCCTCGAAATAAACGCGCGACTGAAGTGCAAGACATTTGTCGAGCACCACCGGCAGGGCTAAGCCGCCCTGGTCACGTGTACGGTGCAAGCGGGATCTTGCGACCCACTCCACCGAACCGCCCCAGAGGAAACGGAACGCGTGCCTCGTGATGGCAGTACGGATTAATGGTGGCGGCGTGGCAACGACTCCTAAAAACCACAAGCGACTGTAGTACCAGGCCAGTAGCAGATGAGCACGAAACGTGATGGGCAAATCAACAAACTTAAGCTGCCGCAGGACAGCTCTGCAACGGTTAAACACTCGTGGCCAATTTACGGTAGATATTCCAGTGCAATCAAAAGTCTCGCCAAGAATTTTGACTTCTGGCCTCACTGGAACACAGAAAGGAGCTCCGCAGGAAGGCTGGTGGTTCAAAAACAGTGCTGCACTTTTTGACCTATCAGTCTTGCCCTTGAAACGGCTCCGTAGTCCTCAAACGCCTTCAAAACGGGCCCTAGGGAACACTCGCGAGAAACGATCACAGAGATGTCATCCGCGAACGCAAAAACAGGTGGGGGGCATCCATTGGGCAGTGGCAATGTAACAGGAAGCGAGCACAGTGTCTCGAGTAGAGGGTTGATGGCAATGGTGTACAAGGCGGGAGAGAGGGGACATCCTTGACGGACCCCACAACTTACATCAAAGGGGGACGACAGTCCGCCAGCGACAGAGACAACGCTTCTAGCGCCCCTATACAACGTTTCCACATACCTGGTCCAAGCAACGGCGGACCCATATGCCCTCAGCCGAGAGAACAGGTATGCGTGTCGCACGCGATCGAATGCCTTGGACTGATGGAATGACGACAGCACAGGGGGGCACGACCACTGTTAATCCAGTGGATGGCATCACGAAGAGCGATTCTATGAAGTTCTGAGGACCTGCCGGGGACGGAACATGCTTGGCAAGGATGTAACACCTTCTCCAACAGAGGTGAAACGCGCAATAGAAGAGTTTTAGCTAAGATCTTATAATCGCTCGTCAGTAAAGTAATCGGACGATAAGCATCTGGGTCCAGTTTTCTAGACTTGTCTTTGCACTGAAGAACAACACCACCATTCTGCATGCTGAGGCATAGCGACCCCTAGGATAAGCAGATTACTCTGATTTATTGTTAGTGCGACGACTGCCGCGAACGCTGTGTTGCAGTCTGTCCACTGACACATACCATCAGTGCTAGTTATCCAAATTTGCCGGTGTGGTGGAAGCTTAACAATAAAAGTGTCAGCCTCTCACGCCACTTAGCGGTACGCAGTGAAGACGACGTTCGACTTTTGAGGACTCAAATAAATGTTTATCATGGTGCACCCTTAAAAATGAATGTCACCACAGAGCATGCTCCTAGCCCTTTTGGCCTTGATGTACTCAAATGAGTACACACTCAAGGACGCCTGAATATATTCCTAATTTTCGACGGGAACAAAGGAAACAGAACCGAAACTATTTATCAAGCATCACCAGCAACATTGCCATCACTAGCCGCGTACCCGCGCTTTCTCCGACATTTGAAAGACCAAGAAGAACTATGGCGGAAGCAAAAAGCAACGATGTGCAAGGTATGCTCATAGTATCATTTTTTTCTCTATTAACTTATTCACGTGGGGAGATCGCAATTTTTTGTTGTCTCGGAGGTGTATATGTGTCCAATTTCACAATAATTTTCGTGCTACAGTCCGCACATTGCGCCTAACAAGTGTTTGTCCATGTGTGCTCGACCGAGCGCACCAGGGTTAAGGGGTTGACTTTCCTCGTGTTGCGTTCAAGTGGCTACTGTCCATTCATATACTTGTTCGTCTGGAAGTTTTTTTTTTTCTTTTCAGACTTCAGCACTCCATGTATAGGAGGTTCTACTCATAAAATAGGAGCTTGTCAAGGTTACGGTGTGTCGGCTCCGACACACTGTATGACGAGCTAGCAAATGGAGATATGTTAGATGTAGGTCAAAACGAGGATGATAGTACCGATATATTATGGGAATGGCAAGCAGAAGTTGCACCAGATGATGGCGAGGACGGGGCTCCAACGTCTGAGGAGTCTGACGGCAATGAAACTTCAGCCGATTGTGGAACATCAGGGACACAGTGGTGCAGGAGAAAGTTCAAGAGACCATCAGCTGTGTTTTGTCGTCCCGTTGATGAGAAGATGCCTGATCTTGATGAAATTCCTACCCCGTACGAATACTATCAGCGATATGTCCCAAAGCGTGTATTCCTCGAGCTAGCTGAAAAAACAAACAGGTACTCTGTTCTGCAAAACGGCAAGTGTGTCAACACGAACGAAGCTAGTGTCCGTACACCTAGCAATGCGCATCTTGCGTTATCCAAGGTTTCGTTCGTATTGGAGACCCTCAATGAAGACCGAGCTCTTCACGGCAGCTGAAATGTCACGAGACCGCCTTGAAAAGTAATCTTCATATTGTCACGAAGCGAAATGGGCCGGCGAGTCGTCGATTAAACAGCAAACGGTGTATCAAACTACTTCTTATCAAAAGCACAAGAGTGATAGCTCTCTGAACACAACTGAGTCCAAAGAATGAATGCTCCAGCCTGGAGCGCACAAGTATTTAAGCGTCGCGCCAAAAAGTCTGGAAACACTTTTACATCGGTTTCACCTTAACGTTCCGTATGGTCAACAGTTTCTCCATAAAGTCGGTAGGGCTAGTTCAGCAAACTGTCCAGTGTGTGCATCTGTGGAAAACACGGAACACATCGTTATGCACTGCACAAGATATGCATCCCAAAGGGCTACATTGAAGGTTGCTCTAGACCGCTTGGACAATAGAACATTCGATATAGTCAAGGTGCTGGGTGTATGGGAACCCGGGAAGAGAGATGCGGCGTTGTCAGCGCTTGTCAACTTCATAGTGAGCAGTGAGATGATATCTGTATTTTAGGACCGCATTCTAGGCATGTGTCGTCGAGTTCCCCGTTCCTGTTAGCTTCTTGCACTTCAGCTCACTTCTAGGGGATGTAGCTACGCATATGCACGTACAGTTCGGTGACTGGGAGGGGTGATGTCTTTCTATTTTTACCTTTTCATCTTTTCAGTTTTCTTTCTCCTTTCATTCATTTCATTTCCTTTGAGGGAGTAGCAGAATTCGTCAGTGACGAATTCAATATCTTCCGTTTTTTTTTCTATAATCAAACTCAAACTCAAACTCTCTAGAAACAGCACGTGCGTTTGCAGGCGAGAGCAGGCGATGTGTCTGGAAACTTCTTGCTTCATCTTCATCACGCGCCGGGATGAGATGTACCGCTTCGTCCCTGCCCTGGAAGTTTCTCGAAGATGATTCGTGGCATTGCCCCCTCCGTAGATGTGATGTCGTTTTTTTTTTCGTCGTCATGTTCTCTTCTTCGGACCATTCTACAGCGCTACTTTGTGTAGTACGGCTTGAGTCGAACGACGTGAACTATTTCAGTCCTTGGAGGTCGTCGAGAGGGAGCGCTGCCCTCGGGTATCACATCGTAATCCAGGTCTCCAATGCGTCGAAGTACTTTGTAGGGACCGAAGTAGCGCTTGAGTAGCTTCTCGCTAAGGCCTCGTCGTCGAATCGGCGTCCAAACCCATACCAAGTCGCCTGGATTGAAGCGTACCTCTCGACGGCGCAAATTGTATCTTCTTTCATCGACGCGTTGCTGTTCACCAATGCGTAGTCTGGCCAGCTGGCGAGCTTCTTCTGCTCGCTGTGTGAAATCCAGAGCGTCGTTTTCCTCATCACTTGGTTCGTGGGGCAGCATCGCATCCAGCATAGTCGATGCGTCATGGCCGTGTGCAAGGCGGAACGGTGTGAAACTCGTTGTTTCCTGGACAGTCCTGTTATAGGCGAACGTGACGTAAGGCAGTATTTCGTCCCATGTCTTGTGCTCGACGTCGACATACATTGAAATCACGTCGGCAAGGGTTTTGCTTAGGCGTTCGGAGAGCCCGTTCGTCTGCGGATGGTACGCCGTTGTCCTCCGGTGGGCGGTATGGCTGAGTCGAAGGATTTCTTGTGTTAGCCTGCTTGTAAATGCCGTTCCCCTATCGGTGATTAAGGCCGTCGGAGCTTCGTCTCGTAGTACGATGTTCTCGATGAAGAACTTCGCCACTTCGCCAGCAACTTCTGTTGCTGTGCCCTGTGGAAGTGCCTTAGTCTCGGCATAGCGTGTCAGGTAGTCGGTGGCGACGATTATCCAACGATTTCCGGAAGACGAACGTGGGAAGGGCCCGAGTAGATCCATCCCAATTTGCTCGAACGGCGCCCACCGCGGTGCGACTGGCTGAAGATGCCCAGAAGGTCGTACCGGCGGCGTTTTTCGTCGTTGGCATTCCCGGCACGTCCTTACGTAGTGGTAGACGGTCTTGGCCAGTTCTTTGACCCGTAGTACTTTTCCCTTATACGGGCCAGTGTCCGGCTGTATCCCAAATGACCTGATGACGGTTCGTCGTGGCAGGATTGAAGAAGCCACGTAGCGCCTTGTGGTGCGTCGTTTGCTTTGTAGAGGATACCGTTACGTAGGGAAAAACTTGGGAATGATCTTCTGAAGATGGAAGGAACATTGTCGGCGCGGCCCTGCAGATAGTCGACGAGGGCCTTCAATTCGTGGTCGTTGTACTGCTTGATAGACGTGCTCATTAGACCGAGGAAGGCGTCGTCGTCCTCGAGACTGTTGTCCTGTTGCTGGAGTGGTGCTCGGAACAGGCAGTCGGCGTCGTTGTGTTTTCTTCTTGACTTGTAAGTGACGGTTATGTCATACTCCTGTAATCAGAGGCTCCATCTCGCTAAGCGTCCTGAGGGGCCCCTTAAACCAGCCAGCCAGCACAGAGTATGGTGGTCTGTTACCACCTTGAACGGCCGTCCGTACAGGTAGGGGCGCAACTTTGTGATAGCCCATATGAGTGCATGACACTCGTTTCGGTCGTCGAATAGTTCTTCTCTGCCTTGGTTAGCGTTCTGCTTGCGTAAGCGATGACACGTTTGACGCCGTCGTGAAGTTCAACGAGCACCGCTCCTAGACCATCGTTGCTTGCGTCGGTGTGTATTTCTGTTTCGGCGTTTGGGTCGAAGTGGGCAAGCACGGGTGCGGTCTGTAGACGTGTCTTCAATTCATCAAACGCCTCTTGCTCGGCTTCACTCCAGATAAACGTGGATCCATCCTTCGTGAGGGCATTCAGGGGTGACGCAATTCTTGAAAAGTTCGGAATGAACCGTCGGTAGTAGGCGCAAAGGCCAAGGAAGCTTCGAACGTCTTTCACGTTAATTTGTGATGGCCGCCGTCTTCTCGGAGTCGGGGCGTACGCCGTCGCTGCTCACGAGATGGTCGAGAAATCTGAGTTCCTCGTAGCCGAATCGACACTTCTGAGGCTTTAACGTCAGCCCTGCAGTTCTGATAGCCTCGAGGACTTGCTTCAGCCGTTCAACATGTTCTTCGAAAGTTTTTGCGAAGACGACATCATCGTCAAGGTACACCAGGCAGGTTTGCCATTTCAACCCTGCGAGAACTGTATCCATAACTCGCTGGAACGTCGCTGGTGCTGTGCAAAGGCCGAAAGGCATAACCTTGAATCCGAAAAGTCCATCCGGAGTGACGAAGGCAGTCTTCTCACGGTCCCGTTCGTCGACTTCGATTTGCCAGTGCCCTGTCTTGAGGTCCATGGAAGAAAAAAATGCGTTTTGAAGGCGATCGAGCGTGTCGTCGATGCGCGATAACGGGTAGACGTCCTTCTTCGTTATCTCATTGAGTTTCCGGTAGTCGACGCAGAACCTGAGTGTTCCGTCCTTCTTCTTGACTAGTACCACCGGCGATGCCCACGGACTGGTCGAAGGCTGGATAATGTCATCTCTTAGCATCTCTTCTACTTGCGTTCGGATCGTTTCTCGCTCTTTGCAGGAGACCCGGTACGGCATGCGGTGAATTGGACGGGCCTTTTCGTCGACGATGATGCGGTGCTTCGCAATGGGCGTTTGTCTTACTTCCGACAATGCAGCGAAACAGTCACTGAAATCGTTGAGCATCTGGAGAAGGGTTTGCTTTTGAGATGTATTGAGTTGAGGGTTTACGTCGAAATGTCCGGCCTCGTGTTGCGTGGTGACCGCGATGCGAGGAGTGTCCATCAGGCAAACATCCGTGGTGGAGTAGTGGTCTACGATGACGGCTACCTTCGTGCCGTTTGCGAGGTGTTGTGGCTCCGGTCGAAAATTTGTGACAAGTAGTTCGACTGTTCCGTTTCTTACGGGCACAATTCCTCGTGCTATCCCAATTCCTCGTTCGAGGGGAAGTTGCGTGTTGCCTTCAGCCAAAAAACAGCCAGTTGGTGCTCTGTTGCACGTAGCGGTCACAAGGACTGGCGACAAGGGAGGCAGGTTGACGTGCTGACTCGTCACGGCGGTTACGTCCGTGGTTGTGCGCTTCTCCGGGGTTATTCGTGCCCACCACTTGTCTTCCGCAGTTTCCGGTGTTTTGAAAGAGATAACTCCGTTTGTGAAGTCAATGACTGCTTCATTTTCGATTAGAAAGTCCATTCGAAGTATTACATCCCGTGGGCAGTTCGGCAGAACGGCGAAGCTGACGACGTACTGAATGTCACGTACTTGTATGGCTGCAGTGCATCGGCCAGTCGGTGTTACGACGTGTCCACCAGCAGTCCTGATGTCAGGCTCATCCCACTTCGTTTGCACCCTGCGAAGCTTCTTAGCCAGCGTACCACTTATAACGGAGTCGTCGGCTCCTGTATGGATTATCGCAATCATCTCATGGCTGTCGATGAGTATTTTCAGGTTATTGGTAAATTTTTGAGGGTCGTGTTGGTGCTGCATTGCTGTTCGTCGAGTTGGAGTAATTGTAACTTGTCGTCGGTCCGCAGCTTCACCTCACGGAGCTGCAGTCTTCAGTTTTCCCGGTTAGGGCTGCGCCACACAGGTCGAATTGCCGGTGACGGTGAACGTGCTCTTCCTGGCGACCTGCTGTGGTGGGGGACGCTCAGCGACACGTTGCGCCGTGAGCCAGCAGAAGCATTCTGCTGCCGTAGATAGTCTTCAATTGCGGCGGGGCGACTACCGCGCTGGGGGTGCGGGTGAAAGACCGGGAAGGCCAAGGCGTCGGTAGGGACATCGGCGATAGACGTGGTTGGCCTCTCCGCAGTGGTAGCAGAGCGGCCTGAAGTCGGGAGTCCGCCAAACATCCGTTTTGCCAAACGGCTGAGAGTGTGGCGGGACGCTCGGAGTAGGTTCGACAGGCCGAGGAGGCGTCCAACGGTTTCCGTAGTACGGCGGACGAGTAGGTGGCACCTTTCTCAGAGCGGCGGCGTAGGTTGGTCTCGGTACTTCGACGTCGGGGTTGGCGGTTGACGACGTCTGGATTGCATGCTGAACCTCGTCCTTGATGATCGGACCGATCGAAGACAAAGGGTCTTGGGCCTTCTCAGGACAAAGGAGAGCTCGTACTTCTTCGCGTACCCCCTCTCGAATCAGCTGTCTGAGCGATCCGACGTCGAGGCCAGAGGTCGTGGGGAAAGCCTCGTAGCCTTGGTGTCGTTGGTCGACGGTAGCGCGAGAGAGCAGGGTCCTCTCAATGCGGACGGCTTCGTCCAGAAAAGCGTTGGTCGTGGCGGGTGGATTCCGGGACAGGGCGCGAAAAATTTATTCTTTTACGCCCCTTATGAGTCGCTGAACCTTCTTCTCCTCGGATGTTCTGGGGTCAGCTCGCCGGAAGAGCCGCAACACATCTTCGACCAAGCCAGTAACGCTTTTGTTTGGCAGCTGGATCCGTCTCTGGAGCAGATGCTCAGCGCGTTCAGCTCGTTGTTGGAAAGCGAACGCCTCGCGGAGTTTACTTTTGAAGACGTCCCAGGACGTGAGCGAAGTCTCCCGGTTCTCGAACTAAGTCTTCGCGGTGCCTTCCAGGGAGAAATAGACGTTGACGAGCCTCTGGTCGTCACTCCAGTTGTTGAGCTTGGCGATCCGCTCATAGTGGTCGACCCAATCGTCCGCGTCGTCGTAATACTCTCCGCTGAATGTCTTCGGCGACCGTGCAGGGGCTATAGGCGTGGCAACAGGTTGCGTCACTTGGGTACTGGTCTCCGCAGTCGTCATCTTCTTGCGTTTGGAGGGTTCTAATGGACCGAATTCTGCAGGCAGGCCAAGCTGTCTTCTGCTTTGTCGCAGTTGTTCTTGCAGGCTGTTGAACAAGGGACGCCCCGCACCTCCACCAGCAATGTCACGAAGCGAAATGGACCGGCGAGTTGTCGAATAAACAGCAAACGGTTTATCAAACTACTTGTTATCAAAAGCACAACAGTGATAGCTCTCTCAACACAACTGAGTCCAAAGAATGAATGCTCCAGCCTGGAACGCACAAGCATTTAAGCGTCGCGCCCAAAAGTCTAGAAACAGCATGTGCGTTTGCCAGAGAGCAGGCGATGTGTCTGGAATCTTCTCGCTTCTTCTTCATCACGAGCCGGATTGAGATGTACCGCTTCGTCCCTGCCCTGGAGGTTTCTCAAAGATGATTCGTGGCAATATCGTTGATGTCAACGAATCGAGGAACTCATACGATAGGCTCTGGAAAGTGAGACCTCTACTAAATGTGTTTCAGCAAAGACGCCATGACATTGTACTAGAGGAACACCTCTCCATCGACGAGCAAATAACCCCCTTCGAGGCAATATATGAAAGGAAAGCCTAACCCTTGGGGCATCAAAGTGTTTATGTTATGTTGTGCCGCCGGAATTATTTATGACATTATTGCATACCAAGGCTCAACCACAGAACCTAGCCCTGATAACAAGAAGGACTTCGATGTCACAGGTGCACCTGTCCTTCACTTGCTTCGAGGATACCTGATGGCGCCGGACACAAACTGTTTTTCGACAATTATTTTACGTCGCTGCCTGTCATGCGTGTTCTACTTGGCAGAAAGATATACGTCGCTGGAACTATCCGACCAAACCGTCAGAGGGGGGGGGGGGGGGAGGGTAGACAAGACTGACTACTCTTTTCTCCCTCTACCGAATCAAAATTCGTTCGAGGAAATGGACGCTATAGAGTCATTATGCATTTCATGAGCCTGGCCCTCACAAATTCCTGGCTCGAATACAGACGTAATCTCGAGGCCCGGGGAGGACACAAGAAGGACCAAATGGACCAGCTGGACTTCACCCTGAAGATAGTGGAGGCTCTGTGCAAAGCGCGTACCAATAGCGGTGCGCAGAAACGCGGTAGGCCATCTTCATCGCCTCTTCAGCCGCTGAAAAGGCAGAGCTACATGAACCACAGACCAGTAGATGATGTTCGGTACGGCGGCTTTGGTCACTTGTCGACACTTGTGCTTGGCTTTGGCCTTGTGGTGGCTTGTCGACAAAGATCAGCAACGCTGCAAGCTTGAAGGGTGAAAAGGCAAGCCAAGAACTTGTCGAACTCGAAGAATTGCTTCAAGGCCTTCCAAGTGCGCCACACGTAGTCAGAGCTCACAATGGACACTCTATAAGGTCCGTGCACATGTAGACGAATAAATACGATACTTTTCACCACTCTTCTTTCCTTTTCTTGTTTGCGACCACTCAGCTCTGATGTACTCATTTGAGTACGCATTACTATCTCTAACGCCCAAGGTGCACCCACCATGTGCTTTATGTTTTGCGGAGCCTTGGGCAGTGCGGGAGTCAAATCTGGTGAAGGAGAAAATCTGTACACATTTAACAAAATCTAGGGCCGAAAGGGCTAGCCAACCATCATTCGGAATGACATCGTTCTGTCCCCTGATTTGATGAAAACGGGGAACACTCTTATACAGAAACGTTAATTGTCAGAAAAAGGCGTACTCCCCGCGCTTTCCGCAAATGAAGAGTGATGGAGGTATCTCTCTGTAGTCTGTACAATGGTTGGCTTTCGGCGTGCTATGTGGTGAAGCTTTGTTTTAAGAGGACTTTAAAGTGAAAAATAACCCCCATATTTTTGCCCACTATCGTGCAAAACATCACCGTTTGATAACACACAGAAGCATTACTTCTCAATTCGGCGTATTTTTTACGTATAAATATTTTGAAGATCGCCACAACATGGACGGTGCTGCCAACGAAAGGCGAAAAAGAGCAAATCGGGTTTCGGCGGTTTCCGCCTGTCCAGGGTTCCCAGGGATTGGTCAATCTTTACCACGTGGGAGCTAATTTTGTAGAGAACAAAGCTGGCGCTTAGGATCTTACAGGAAACGACATTTTAAAAATGACGCTCACTTCCATAGTTTCTACATTAACAAAGCGTTAATAAAGCATTCGCTACTTCGTCGCGAGCTACGATCTACCGCGCCATCTGCAAGGCCGTCTGTATTATCGCGTTTATTGTGGTTCATTGTCTACGTCTTGGGTGGCCATGCTGGTCGCGCGAAGCAGAGAATGGAAATGAATGACTGCTGAATGAATGAATGTGGCTGCTGTGTCATGTATTCAAGAGACCATATATACATACACATATACCTGGCACAATGCATATGCCTGGCGTAGTTTTGGTGTTCTGGGATGCAAAAATCGTCTTCGTTCATCTTCGACGACGGGCATTTCCTACCGCAAGATTCCACAGGAGAGTGTGCGAAAACGAATGTGGTTCCAAGCACTCTGCTATTAGATACAGCATTCGCGTCGTGTGTGCTGAGCTCATTTTGCTGCCGATGACTAGGAAGATGACGTAGAAGGCGAATTGCGAAGACGTCCGAAGCAAACTACCCTTCAGTAACCAGTGATTTTGCTTCACCGAGGTGACGAGTTCACCACACCTTTTAGGTATGTACAGATGACACAGATGTACAAATTATAATATAGCAATTCCATTTAACTTATGTTACCCTACTTGTCCCGTACTGAGCATTGTCAACATCAACAAATTTGATTTTAGGGGCCTTCCACTGTTGAAGTGGCGTCAGACTGCTTCGTGTGTGTGTGATCCAGGCACTCAAGTTGACATGACAGAAATATCTGAAAGCAGGTATGCAAAGTCCACAGACGGAAGCACTAAATCTGTTACGTGTTGCAGACTTTGTGAAATTTTTGAAGTCTTGAAAAGGTACAGAACATTAGTATCACGTCAACAGTAGAAGAAACCGATGAGAACTACCAGCTTCCTTGAAGGGGAGAGGAATACTTCCTGTTGAGGTATAGTGATGACTAAGGAACGCTAATTAATGTTCTAGAGATGCATCCTCTAGACTTGAATGCCCAGTGAAACAGCTAAAGTTCATTGCCTTTGAAGTCCCCTTACCGGAACTGTTCAAAACGTGTCACAGCTGCAGTGAGCCATGCAAGGCTCATGCTCAGCAATTCGGGACAATACGTAAAGCAGGCTTCACCTGATACTGCTACCATAGAAGCCATGTATTAGGAATAGAAAATCGCGTGCAGCACGCTCCGTTGTTGCCGCTTTGCATTCGTTCCCTAGTGGGACATTGCCTGTGTCATAGCGAAACATTTAGTGCAAGTTCATTAACAAATATTTGGTTCTTCGAGGTTCCATTTTGGTTCCAAATTTCCGACCTGTAAAGGAGGCTCCACGAGATACACTGAAGCTTTGGTTGAGGCCCTCAACCAGGTGAGTTCACGCAAATACACCACGCATTTTGCAAGAAACGCGTGAGTTGAATGCTCTGTACGGCATCTCAAATACCCTACAAGACAGATAAGTTCGCAGAATTTGTTGCGCTCGCAAAAATAAAAGAAATTCCTTGCTGTCACGAGACTCTTGCTTCGATGCACGGAGCTTGGGATGAGGTCTGAGGTCAGTGGCGCGCAGGCAAGGAATATCGTGATATGAGCGATGGTAAACTATCACAGAAGCCGATATTAGAGCACTAAGTTGATTCCTTTCGCCTCGTAAAGTAGGCGTCATCTACCTACCGCCGCGGGATGCGCGCATTTAAAATCGAAGGGCGCGTGTTGTGCGTTGTTGTTCTTATGGCAATGCCTTTAAATGCTGGATTGTGGGTGAATATTGTCAGGTTCCTTTAGGGTTCCAAACTTTTCCGCTCGGTTTGTTTGGGAGCCCCATTTGATGGGGGGGGGGGGGCTGGGGGTCCTCTGCACCGCATAAACTTCGCGTGGTCCAAATGCCGCTTGCATGAATTGGAAATATGGAACTGGTCCAGCTCCTCCTATAACCCGAAGTCCTGAATAGGCTGTAAGAAGGACAACGAAAATCAGGTGAGAAGATGTTGATCTTCAAAGGGTATTGGTAACATCCCAACAACGAACATCTGTTTCCAAAGTCCCGAACGTACAGAATCATCCTCGCCTAGCTCCTTTAATCTTCTTTAGGCCATCTCTCTTCAAACAGCCATCATTCCGTGTGGATGACTTTGGTTGGGCTACTCTGATACACGCGTTTCGGATCGTTTTTTCCTCTGTTTGGTTGGTAACAGGTATTACCCAACATTTATTTATGTATAATTTGTCATCCGTTGTCCATCCTCCCGTCTCATCCCTACAAGCCTGACATCATGCTGCTGCACAAAAAAGAAAGAAAGAAAGAAGGAAAGCTTTGCAGACATAGTATGTGCGCAATTGGCAGAAGCGGAAGGCCAGCTGTCCAGCACCTGACCGGACTCCGTAAAAGTCAAGCACAACTCCATTTGTTGAGTATACGGTCAGTGTAGTGCAGTGCACATTTCAAGCAATTTTCGTTGAAACATTTAATTGCGTAAAGGTGACATCAGGCGCTTTTACCGCACCCTGCTGTGTGTGATCAAGAAGCTCCAAGTGCGTATACAACGTGTTGTGATAGATGTGAAAGATGTCATCTTTAGTTCACCAGTAAAATATCAATGAGAAAACATACAACGCCCTCGTACAGTTATCACATTATCGCTACTTCTGAGACACGTAAGAGGGAAGCAACGCTTCTTCTGACACTTCCAAATCACACAATATCTTCTTTTTTATCTTCAGATTTATCTAACCACAGTTGAAGCATACGGGTCTCAAGAAATGTAAGCTATGTGAGCACCTGCTGTACAACACCTGCGGTCTGTGTATGAGCATCGTGATAATAGCATAGAACTCTCTACTAAGCGCGACCGGAACTTCGGAGATACATATTACATGATAAGCCAATCGCACTGCTTCTTTGAAACGGGTGACATCACATTGCTAAGCTTGGATTTGATAACTTCCTTTATCGTATCGTTTTCGTAGAGTTCTTCCGATGTACTAAAACACACGATAATGCAGAGTTTCAGTGGTATCGCCTTTGCGTACGTAAGGGACAGCGTGGTGGTCCTGCGCAATGCGCGAAGCTGTCTTTATGTTTTTGCGCGCGCGCAGAGCGCAGAACCAACAACGCTTTAGTCCATCGTACGCTACCTCCTTTGCGTTCGTAAAAGGTCTTTTACGTACGCAGCGTTTGCACTAAATCTCACTACTACAGAGTTTTAGTGCATAAGTGCAAGTAGTGCATAAAACATAAAGAGAGCTACAGAAGATACGCAGTCAGAGACACGGGACGACAGACACGCAAGAACTGCTTACTAATAACTGAATTAATCTAATGCAACAGAAAACAAGGGGAACACAAGGGGAAGTGACAGGAAAAAAACTGACTTGTTAGTCAATATATTCCTGTTCGGTGATTTAACAGCGCGAGTCGCACAGGCAGCTAATCTCTTGTGGCGATAAGTCAATTGACCATCGAACAGTAAGATAATGACTAACAAGCCAGTCTTTCCTGTCACTTCCCTTTGTGTTTTCCTTATTTTCTGTTGCATTTAATTCTACCAGTTGTTGGCTAGCAATTGTTGCGTGAAGTCTGCCAAACCTTGTCTCAGGCTACGTATCTTATGTATCGAATATGTACCAACTACTCCATGAACGCGTTCATAAAGATAGCTTCGCACAGTGCGCAGAACGATCATGCTATCACTTACGTACGCAAAGGCGATAGCGTACTTTGCACTAATGCTCGCTGTTTGAAACTCCGGTAAATAGGTTACTCTTAACATTGGCGACTGAATGAATGATAGCGAAAAGTTAAGCAGCAAAATGAAAAAAAAAAAAAAACAGAGCATAAAGTGATGTTTTTTTACAGCCGGAATGTTGGCTGATTCGATTACAAACAGCTCCAGAAGTATACAGGGTGTCCCAGAAAACGTGTCATTGGATTATAATAATAGTAAAAAAAAAATAAACTACGCCACCTAGAATCTTGCAGTCAATAGCATTTGTTCTTACTAGGTTTTTGCCACCTCCTGATGTGAATGTCATGTATCTTAAGTTTAATTATATAAATATTTGCGAATTCAACTCTGAAATTTGCCAAGTAAAGGTCCCTTTTTTACCCCACCAATATGAAGAGCGTGTCAAATTCACTCAAACTGATGATAATTTACATTGATATTCCCGAGCTATCCCATCGGAAAAAAATAGCCGAATATCATGCTTTCCGGAGCACCGGACCATAACGCGCGACGACTTTTTGAACGCAATCACGGCGTCTCGCTCGTGGGTGTCATGCTGACTGGCAGGTGGTTTGTTCGAATCCTCCCACCGGCTGTGCTGTCTCAGGTTTTCTGAGGTCTGAGGTTTTCCCTGGGTTTTCCGAAGACTTTCCAGACGAATGTCGGCACAGTTCCCCCTGAAGTCGGCCCAGGACGCATATTAACCCCCCTGTCCCTCACTCCTTCCTGCTGTGCTCTCTCCATCTGTCCTCATCTATGCGCCGCTCATAGCCACAGTTGCTTCGCGACGCTAACACGAAAGTAAAAAAAGGAAATAACGCAATCCCACTCTCAGTCCGACGAAAGGAGGTTCCAAACCTAGCCCACAAAGTCATAGTAGAAAAAGTGATAGTTCCTGAAATTGGGAGAGGGAAAGCATGATCCCAGCGGAAGCCGGACGCGATAAGCCATTCCTGTGTTATCTCCTTCTGCGATGTGGGTTTGAGCTGGGTTTCCAACCTCCTTTCGTCGGACTGCGAACGATTGCGCTGAAAAATTCGTAGCGCGCTATCCTCTCTGAGCTCAGAAGAGCATGATGTACGGCTATTTTTTCTGATGAGATAGCTCCTGAATATCCCTGCCAATTATCATGAATCTGAGAAAATTACACACGCACCTCACATTTGTGGTGTAAAAAAGTGACCTTTACTTGACAAATTTCCGAATTCACTTCGCAAAAACTTACATAATGAAGCTTACGTTACACAACATTCACATCAGGAGGTGACAAAAACCTAGTTAGAAAAAATGCTGTTGATCGCATGATTCTACACTCTTAAAAATGAACTTCACCACATAGCACGCTCCGAGCCAACCATCATCTCAAATGATATCGTTATCTGCCATGATTTGTTGAGAACGGGAGGCGTACGCCTTTTCTGTGACAATTATGAACAGCATAAGTGTCACAAAAAAGCGTACGCCTCCCGTTTCCATCAAATCAGGGCAGATAACGATATCATTTGAGATGATGGTTGGCTAGGAGCGTGCTATGCGGTGAAGCTCATTTTTAAGAGTGTAGGTGGTGTAATTTTTTAAATTACAATTCAATTACACGTTTTCTGGGAAACCCTGTATGTCTTCCGCATAACACCAACAGCAATTTACCTGCCGAAGCGTGATGTAGAGTACAATTATGACTTTTCGTTTTTATTTCTTTTTTGCGTGCGGGTCATCTGGAGCACCACACTATTGAGGCGCCTCAGTCTACAATTTGGGTTGATTTGGTAGGAAAAACACTGAAATTTTCATTGCGCAGGCAATGGATATTTCAGTGCGACTCCAAAGCCGGCCTTGAAGCTATATCTCATCGTTCTTGGAAAAAGGCCGTACGGCGTCAACAGTACGAGACATCCTGTTAGCGTTTCGCAAGTGCACAGACATCGGTCACGACGTCATTCTTCAGTGGATACCTGGCCATATTGGCATAAGTGGTAACAAGAAGGCGGACGAAATGGCGAATATCGCACACCTGTCATCGACAGAACATCTAGTCACGCTTTCTAAGCAGGACATTAAATCTCTCCTAAAATCTATGACTGATGACATCCGCAGGAGAAAATGGCACCAAGCCGACAGTGGTCCGTCACTGCTGCGCACGCTAGACCCGGAGCTGAATTTTACCATACATTCAAGAACGCCCAGACACATAGAAACTCTCCCTCATCGTCTACGCCTGAATGTGCCCTATGGTCGCCAGTTTTTTTTCATAAAGTCGGCAAGGTGGACTCGCCCAACAGTTTACTGTGCGGGGCAGTGGAAAACACTGAACATATCATCGTGTATTTTCCAAAACATGCCCCACAAGCAGGCATCTTGAGGCGGAACCTTGGCCATCTCGACAACAGGGTCCCCTGCATAGAGAAAGTCTTAGGCGTATGGGGCGCTAAGCACAGGGACGCGGCCTTCAATGTTCTTGTCAATTTCATTGTGAAATCTGGACTAGAAACCCTATACTAGACGGTGCGTGGACATTACTATGATCATTGAGGTGAACGGCGCGCTCCGTCCTGCGTGGTCGCGGTCGTGACGCTCGCCGCGGTGAACTGTTGCGGGTGCGCTCGCACATTCTGTGGTGCGATCGTACTGTTTCTTTTCTTTCGGGGGGGGGGGGGGTTGCAAACTCCTCTTGTTATTTAAACAACCAACAACAACAACACTGAAATATCAGTACGCAACGGAAGCTAAGACAGAAAATCACAAAAAAGATTAAACAAGAAATGTAGCTGGGGCTGCGTTGTTGCGATGTACGTTGAGGAACAGCCCTTGGGCTGTTGCTCAACGTACATCCGTGTGCACTTCAGCGTGCGTCATGGAGTTCACAGAAATGTGGTTGCTTCAACCTGAAGAGAGAAAAAAAGCGATATTGTGCGATTCGGGGGCATCAGAGGCATCGTTGCTTCCCTCTTACGTGTCTCTCAAGTACCTACAAGCGATAACTGTACGAGGGCATTTTTTTGTTTTCTCATCGATATTGTACTGGACACGGTTTCATCACAACACGTGGTATAGACTCGTGAAGCTTCTTCATCGTATACAGCAGGGTGCAGTAAAAGCGTCTCGATGTCACCTTTATGTGAGGAGATGTTTAAACGAAAATTGTTGGAAGTGTGCACTGCACTACGGTGACCGTATATACCCAAAAAATGGAGTTGTGCTTGACTTTTACTGATTCAACTCTGCTGCTGGACAGTTGGTCCTCCGCTTGATGTACTGCTTGGGACAAAAGTTTACGCAACACCATGGTGTCGTACTTCTCAATTCGAGCGACAGCTGTACAGCAAACAGGAGCGGACACACGCACTGACATGAATACAATATAGCCGGTGACTCGTTTCTTATTCGATCTCTTCCTGATAGTTAACAGAGGGCCGCTTCGACGAAGAAATACGTCAGCGCCGTGTCTGGAGCACGCGAAGTTGATGCGTAAGTGTGCACAGAAACAACCCACCTTGGGGCTCCCAAGTAGACCTCCCTCAACCAGCCCTGCTGAAAAGTTTGGAACCTCAAAGGAACCTGACAATATTCACCCATAAATCTACGTTTATAAGCATCGCCACAAGAAAAACAACAAACTACACGCGCTCTTCGATTTTCAATGCGCGCATCCCGCGGCGGTAGGTAGATGATGCCTACTTTACGAGGCGAAAGGAATCAAGTTAGTGCTCTAATATCGGCCTCTGTGATAGTTTACCATCGCTCATATCACGATATTCATTGCCTGCGCGCCACTGACCTCAGACCTCATCCCAAGCTCCGTGCATCGAAGCAAGAGTGTTTTGACAGCTAGGGATTTCTTTTATTTTTGCGTGCGCAATAAATTCTGCGAACTTATCTGTCTTGTAGGGTATTTGAGATGCCGTACAGAGCATTCAACTCACGCGTTTCTTGCAAAATGCGTGGTGTATTTGCGTTAACTCACCTGGTTGAGGGCCTCAACCAAAGCTTCAGTGTATCTCGTGAAGCCTCCTTTAGAGGTCGGAAATTTGGAACCAAAATCGAACCTCGAAGAACCATTCGTCAATGAAACTTGCACAAAATGTTTCGCTATGACACAGGCAACGTCCCACTAGGGAACGAATGCAAAGCGGCAATAACAGAGCGTGCTGCACGCGATTTTCTATTTGTAATACATGGCTTCTATGGTAGTAGTATCAGGTGAAGCCTGCTTTACGTTTTGTCCCGAATTGCTGGGCATGTACATCATATTGGTCCTAAATTTGCAGATTTCCCCTACCTCGGACACAACGGTCATTTCTCTTTATTGTTCTCCCAATCCTACCTTCTCAGAGTTTAATGTGGTCCTGCATTGCATGAGCACTGACTTTTTCTACTTAAGCTTTCGGTTTCTCGTTCTATTGAATAAATCTTCAATTGAGGGTTTGCAGCCATCAAGCTGTCTACCGTGTTCGCCCCTCATCTATATTGATGTGCTATAACCGACGAAATAGCACATCGACATGCCGACAACTTACCAACAACAACCTTGCCTAGTCCTACTTTTGGATGGAAACTACAGGATGTGGTAGCATCCACATATATTAAATTTTAGTCGACGGAGATTGCTGTTTTTGTACAGCCTTGATTGTACCTTTCTTTTGTATCGCTTAGCACGCGTGAAGAGCAGTTCTCGTCTTCATCACAATGACAGGTCATTGTTGGATCTGCAGCATTATTGTTCCTGTAATTTTTTCATCAACAGAGAATACAAAACTGCACACATGGTGAAATATAATTTGCTTGTTAAATTCAAAAGGGAAAGACAAAACAGTTTATACTTCTCTTGTTTATTTTGTTGCAGGTTTTACAACCCTATCAAGTACGTGAAAACATCAGAGGGCAAGAGGTCCTACTGTGTTTCCTAAATCTCTGGACAATAAAAACAAAGATATAGTTTGAGTTGTGACAAAATGTTGCATCTGCTCTTATATTATATTTCAGTTAAATGTTACGACGCATTTGTCGTGTACACTGAAGCCAGTTTCAATTTGCAGGGCAGTCAAAAGTACTTTACAAAAGTACCTTTCAATTACAGTAACAGACAACTTACGCACTAAATTATTTAGCCATTTTGGAGTACTGTGCAACCCAATGCTGCATGGTTAACTTTGAACCCAGCTCAAGGGTTGATAATATTTGAAGTCATCCCTCAAGTCCTTGTTTACAAGTGTTAGTTGGTGATGTGATAATGAATCAGAATAATTATAATATGCTGTGACAGCAAAGAAAAACCAATGAGAAAAACTTGCAGCAAGCAAGAAATGAAAATTTGCTTTCAGAAACATTTCTACAAGTCTGCGCACTGATGGGAAAACATCCCTAACAACATGCACGACGCAGATCAAGATCCAGTGGAGTACTCTCTATTGTATTTTCTCGGAGCACCCCATATCCTTCTTGTGAATGGTCGACAGGTGACATAACGGAATTTCCTGCAGAAATAAGGGTTTTCCGTCCAGTTTGCCGTTGAAGTAGCGCGTAAAGACCACACGGCGCTGCCGCGTATGTTGCCAGGCTCTTCGGTTTATCGGATGTATGTAAAAGACACTTGCAGTACTTCGGTGTCAAGGCACAGTATTTCGAAATATTCGTTAGTGCTGATGCAATCGTCTGTCTGATTTTCACACACATTCTCTACCTCTCGGCAGCAAAAACCGTAGTATGCGTCGGTTTGCATTTCACACTTGAACACCTGCACGACGGAAAAACAGCACTTGTTTCGGCTGTCACAAGTGCTTCTCCCTGATACATGGAAATTTCACAAAGCAGTCCATGTCCACGGCACGGTGAGGTACTGGTGAGGACGAATGTGACTCCGGTTAATCTCTTGACGAGGAATCTTCTGCTTCGAAGCACACACCAGTGGCACACACTTTCCAGCACGCTGACGCACGAACAGAAGTTCTGTGTAGCGACAGTTCTCGAATGTGGAATGTCGTCGCGCTCATGTTCAAGAGGCTCGACATTCTCAACTTAGAAAGTGGTCACAAATGCCCAGTGCCATTTTCGTTTTCGCAGGATTAGCGAACGGAATGGCGCGTATTACATGCGTCCTCGACAGGTGGCGATCAGGGTTCATGCAATTGAACCTCTGTATGCAATAAGGGGATAAGTCGACTTATCCCCTTTTTACTATTTTTGCTGCAATGACATCTACATACCGGTATGCACCTGCCAGTGAAAATTTAGGACCTTATTGTGATTTGTTGGCCCGCTACAACATGGCGAAAAACGGGAAATGCATCTGTGTCAATGGGACGGACAATCAGATCAGGCCATTTTCTCGGTTTGGGATTTTTCGACTTATCCCCTTATTGCATACAGAGGTTCAATTGTTGACAGCTCGGTTTCCTTTTAGGTCCATGGACATGCAATTATGGAAAATTCGATTACAGAAAAACTACAGCAATTTCAGCGGAGTTATTTGAAGTTTTGAAGGTTCAAGTTTTTCGCTGCACATAAAGTTTCGAAAGGTTTATATTCACTTTTGGGTCCCTTCAAGAGTCAGGTCAACCATCATCCCAGATGACAGCGTCCTCTCCCTTGATAGGATGAGTATGGAATGCGTGCGCCTTTTTCGTATCAATTATGCCTGACATAAGGACAAAAACATCAAAATAAAATGAAGGGTTCCCGTTCTCGCTAAATCGGGCGAAAACGTTGTCATTCAGGATGATGGTTGGCTAGTAGCGTGCTATGTATTGCAGTTAATTTTTAGGAGTGTAGTCCACTATTTCACAGCGCTCCCGGCACATTCGTCATCATCCATGATATGAGCGCGCTACCTCAGCTATGGAACGACAGAGCGGTCAGCGTGAAAATGTCAGTCGTGTTGAGAAGGCATACCAAAGCTTCTCTTGTGGCTGTTCCTAATCTTCCGTCGCCCACGTAGGAGAACCAGGCGGATGAATGCGAAATTGACAGCCGCATAGCTGATAGAAAGATCGAATTGGTGCACTGCTCCGCGCAATTATATATGTACACCGAAACCGATTAATTAGTCGGAGAAATCGTTAGGTGTCGACGCGGTGTTTTTCTTGGAGCATTTTTCGCTCACGGTCACGCTCGGTCACGATGCGTAAAGCTGTGGTTCAGAAAGCGTGCGAAGTAAAAGTTAAAAGGTGCACTCTTAGAAATGAACTTCACCGCATATCCCTTATGAAAATGGTCTATACACTTGGTGTATAGCCGCTATATGTTCCTATATACTTGTATATTGCCTCTATACCTATGTTGAAAAATGTATAGGAGTCCTATACAAAAGGAATTGCACAACATGAATACAAAATATGACATAAAATGGCATATAAAAATGTATAGAACTTGTTGTATACCATTTGAATGTCAAAGTTGAATATGAAATTGCTAACTGCTTTGTATAGAATGTTTATTAACAAAATGTTCACATGTAAACACAATGCACATGTAAAAACGTCATTTAGATTTCGATGTTGTACAAAGTTAGTCACTAAAAAAAGTATAATTGGGTGCACATGAATAGTTCAGACTCAGGGCGAGTCACAGCAACCCCTCTCACCATCGTAAAGTAGCGTACACGGCAGCGAGCACGGCCAAGGCGGCCAGGGTACGCGAGGCAGCGAGCACGGCACGGCCAGGGCGCATGCGCTCGTCTTCCATGGCCGGGATTGTTTATCGTGGCGTGGCGGTGGCAACGGTGGCTTGTTTGACATGTTTGTGCCCTCGGGCTTCACCCGGATCTACTCGGTTGCTATTGCAGCTCAGGTGAGTATGTCGGCGTTCAAAGAATTCACCTGAACATGTTATAAAAGTCAGAGGCCAGGTCAAGATTCAATGTGGCTAAATGAGCTGTGTGTATATGGCGCCGTACCAGCGGCAAACGTTTCTGGCAATGCACAGTAATATTAGCTGCATAGCCTCCGTCTTCACAGCTCCGCGCATTCTGACAGGAAACAACGTAGAAGATGAAGTATGCCACTGAAAGGATGAATTTAATTAGATACGAAACACATGCACTGCACGCGGACATCAATTTTCGCACATAGCCTCTATCTACAAACACCGTGGTTTCACACAAGCGTGAGCATTTCTGTTTCTTTAGTTCATGGGAATGCGGAACCTTTTTTTATTTTTTTGCATAGCCAGAGCACTCCACAGGAATGAAACACCGTTGATTGAATGTATTCTTTTATATCTGCTGGCGCGCAACATTCACAAAAAGTAAGCTCCCTGTCTCAAATTGTTTCGTTGCTGTTTTCATGTGCAGGTTTATCTCCTGAAACTCTTGGCATACAGATCAAAGCCCGTCAGTGTAGGTGTGCAATAAACAGATTTTTGTGAATGCCGTCTCTCTTTTGCTTACAGATGTTTGTTCTAGAAAACAGCCACACATCTCTACATGCCACTGCAAATTGCGGAATGATAGGTGAATAAATAACAAAACCTGTACTTTTTGCACTGACTTCAGCAATGAAAATAACGGTCACATCGTTTATTAGGTCTCTGTGCTGCATTTCTTTCTTTCTACTTCTGTTCTATTCTCTGTACTGCATGAACACATGTAACGACACTCTGAACTGCAGTCGTGAAACATTTTGCATACTTGAAAATGTCGCAGATGCTCTACAAATGTTCTAAACCAAGTGCTTCTCAGCAACAAAATTGGCCAAAAAGTCTCTTGACAGGTACTACACATTCTAATATATTCTACACGGTCTAATTGGTATAATAGTGTTACATGTATGTTTTTGTACGCGATAGCTACATGGGTGAAGATGGAGCAACATGCTCATACACAACCTCTGAACAATACAAGTTGGATCATCTACCAACACTCTATTCTGACAGTCACTGGGCACGCATGCAAACTTTCATTAATGTTGATTGTTATGCACTTACACAAAATATCACTGCAATGAATTACTTTTAAGTTTCCAACGACATCCAGTTTAAGTAATACACCCTGTAGAATACTGCAGGATGACCACTGCGAAACTACAAGGACAACATTGTTGCACGAGCACGGGATTTGTGAACAATTGAAACAGTATGCATAAATTGCTTTAAGCGTCACCACTTCCATGTCCTTTGTCAATATTAAGGAATTGCAACGTCTGGAGCCGGAAGTTTTCGAATCAAACCGGACACCTCTCAGCATAAGCTTTGTGAAGCACTTGGTAACCTTTGGAGGGCGTTGTAGGAACTGAAGAACAGCTGCTGTATGACTAGCTTGGCCTACTCTACCTTTGCCTGTGAATCTGATATGCTCGTTGCTACACGACACAATTTGCAAACTGCTTGCAACAATAAAGGACTGCCACAGCTTACGTGCCTCTGTACAAACTCTAAATACTGATCTGTCACGACACAATGCAGGCAGACCATTCCATATGCTCAAGCCGTACGCGATTTGTGACTCAATATGTCGTGTTCCATGACACATCCTTGTTAAGACACCATTGAAATGTTCAAAAGGAAAATTCGAATATGCCCAGAGAGGCCCCCAGTTCTTGACACACAGCACTAAATGTGTTACTAAGTGCATGTTGTATGTCATGCTTGCTGTGCCATAGAGCGCTTGGTACCGGCGTGCAAATGAGAGGACTTCAGCTTGGATACTGTCAAGCTCTTCAAGATTTACATTGAAGGACAGCAGTTTATGCATAATCATAACTAGCTTTTTCCAGTTTTTTAAGTACTTTTTGGGGAGCAAGTCTGTGAGGACAGGAACAGAATAAAAGAGCAGCCAAGCACGCCATTCAGATGCCTTCCAGATGTTGTAGTCAGTTACTTTGCGCGGGAGACGACTGATTTCAGCAACAGTCTTGATATTTAGAATGCGTTGATTCACTTCACCAAGCTTGGGCTTCAAATAGTAAGGCTGAGATGCATTAGTAAGCCACATGACTGTTGTTGCCTTGACTACACCAAGACACACAGTGTGCATGTAGTCGACGACGACACCTTTACAAATGTCAAAATATGAGAGCAGGAACAAAACACTGGGACCGAGGATTCCACGAGTAGGTTCATTTCTCTGCCTTGCCTTTGTTGCATCCTTGTAGACGGAAGCAGAAGTGCGAATGGCGTGTTCACGATCAGTTATGGGGTACACTCTTGTGTGTCCTCTTCCTTTAGCAATAACTTCCCCTTCATGAAAGCACCAAAGGCACCCAAACCTCCCATTAAATTGGTGCATATTTACCAGGGGGGCTCTTGCCACACTGTCCACAGTGCACGGGCCTGGAAATACCTTGGTGGTAACTTCTCCTTCTGCATTTGACCACTTAAATCCTTGTGTTGATAGCCTGTTCATGGTCTTCACAAAAGGGTGGAAGAACGCTTTGAAGTTGGGCTTTGTCTTTCCAAACCACAAGCCTGCGACAGCGGGGTGCAGGAGCCTCTCTTTAAATGGTAGTTCATTGACCTGCACTGTGATTGGCCAGATGGAGAATTGTGAGGACTCAAAAAGTTGTACACCATCAGTATTGAAAGTGAGAGAGACATCATTTTTTCCAACTGGTAGGCTGTTGTATGCTGGGCTTTGGTGGATGTCTGTCATGTTAATGCTTGGCGAAGGCTTCAGAAGAGATGCCTCAAATTTCTTGAGCATTTCTGTAAGCTGACTCTCCAAATCAAATGACAGGAAGTATTGTCCTTTGTTCAGAAGTTCTTTAGTGTCCAGGGATCGGCTACACTCACTGCATACACAATTACCCGACTTGTCAGTAAGGTACGCTCCACAGTAGCAATAGAAATGATGGTCCGGTGGCTTTGCACATGTATCAAAATATTTTTTGAACAAGTACTTGGTAGCTGGGTAGCTTGTTCCGGCAGGTAAGTGTGCTTGTACTATCATGGCAAGACTCTGCGCAGCCTCTTTTGTCACCTTGTGCCGTAGGATGAATCCCATCACCAGCAGAAGACTTTCAGCTAGAGACAGTCGGCAGCCTTGATATAGTGGTTCATCCTGAAATAAGATGTACACTGTAATTAATTGGTACACATCTATGTTTCATTGATGCCCTTCATGTGTATTCCCAAAATGCTGCTGCACATGCTGCAATGCCAAACCAAGTAATTCATAGACTTGTGGCATTTTCTCGTGGCATAATTCTACTAAATCTCAAAACTCGTTACTAGAGTACAGATAAATATGGCACCCCCACAACATGCATGTAACTATGCGCTGAAAATCATCCAAATATCAAGTGAAAATTCCCAATATATGCAATGTTTTTCATTGTTCTTGGTACGAAAGCAATGCATCGAATGCCATAATGTAAAAGCCTCAGTCTGGGCACACAGAGGGACGACACGAACACAGGCTCAGTGCATCGTCCCTCTGTGTGCCCAGACTCTGGCTTTTACATTATGGAGTTCTTCCACCAGCTGGCCTGCATATACGCCATCTTGTCAGTGGCATGGAATGCCTATTTCTTTAAAAAGTGAGTATTGTACTAGGTATCACACAGTAAAATAAAGCCGCCTTCGTTATGCAGCACACAACAAAGAATACCTGTGCACAGATATAAATCATGTTGCTGAAGGCTTGCGTGATTGATAAAATATTGCGTAATTGCAGGCTGGCTGGTGTACAGAGCACACGATGCAAAAAGCCCGAGCATGGGCAACACGAAAAACGTGAAGATACACATCGAACCTCAACTTTGAGCTTTATTGTATGTTCGTGTTGCCCAGGCTCAGGTTTCTTTCGTCGTGGTTTTGTGTATCATCATCATTCTGATTCATGCTGTACTATGATTATTATGTACTATGTATCATGCTGATTAAAAGATTAAAATGTGAATGTCACGTGCCTTCGTAACGGTAAAGTGGCAAAGCTGACGCATGGCCCATCGGACATGCACGTAGTAGAGCATGGAGCAGCCATGGTACGGGCGGAGCACCGCACCGAATCATAGAAAACATTCGACTCTGAGCAGAATTTTCGCGAAAGACGACCCAACTCCGTCCCGAAACCAGAAAAAGCATCCATTAAAAAAGAAGAAATATGCTCTCCCGCGTGAACACTGAAAATATGGCACAATATGCACTATTCATGCACGTTCCTGCGAAATATGCCACAACGTGCAAAGCATGCATTTATATGCACCATAGAGCCCTTTTAATCCGTCCCACACCACGACCAAAGTGCTTTTTCATCGTCCAGGTACGAAACCATATCGAGAAAAAAAAATTTATTTGCATGAAAATCAATGCTCTAGGTTGCACTTTTGCACAGCATAAGGTTCTTACGTAACATACTTAGAGAAGCCAAACTAATGATGAGACAACGACAGCACGACACACACAAAGCACATTATATTAGTGCACATTACATTAGCACACATAACATTCAGTTTAGTAACACTTGATGCACTATGCAACACAACAAATATTGCGAGTTCCAGAGGTGGACTGTAACTAGTTTCTATTAGTTAAAATACTCTAGTACCACTTTGACGTGACTGAAAAGTAGTTAGCACAGACACTACGAAGCAGTTTACCAACATTTTAACTATACTAAGGCACTAGCCCTTGCATCTAGGCAGCACAGAAATAAGAACATACCAGCTCGTCTGGTTGCTGCACACGCAGGTCACTGTCATCGTCTTCAGATTCGTCTGTGTCAGACTCTGACTCTGACTCACGCACTGGAGAACAGTCATCTTCTGCTTCATCCGCTGAGGCATATTCGGTGCTGCTGGCAGAGGCATGCATAGGAAACATTTATAAGAACCGCGACATTAAAAAGAAAAACAAAACGCATATTTGCAACATGTTCGCTATGTAATTGCATAAGCAACTGATCCAACTGACACTGCAAGAATATTCTGTCAATACCTCTCAGCGCACGTTGGCATATCAACCTGGCCGGTAACTTCCACGGTCTCCGGCGATGCAAACGTCTCATATGTCATGCGTGAGGGACCGGCAGTAGCAGCAGGTCCTTCCTCGGCGGGAACGTTTGCCAATACATGACCACTGCTCCCTACTGGCTTTGTGGCTTGATCTTGAAGTTTCCTCTTGTAGGCATAAGATGTGGAGCGTGGAACCGACTCTGCTGAGTCCCAGAAGTGTCTTTTATATCCCTTTCGCGACATGACACCGAGTACTTTCGATTCACTTTGGTTTGTTGTTGTGTGTTCGCACGATCGACGTTCGAGGGAAACCTCGGAGCCAAGCACAAGAATACACACACAGACAGTCAATGAAAGCATCCTAAAATAATGGCATGACAAAACAGGGAAGATTCATCGCACACTAGAAACGGGTCCATCATAATAGGTCCACACGACTGACAAGGTGGGCGTTGTCGGTGGGTGCGCAGATACAGATGCATGTAGTGAGTAGCCGCAGCATGGCATGCAGTAAATCTTATTTTCCGATTTTCTCATTATCTTTCTGGAGATATATTTGGCTGCGTCAGTTTATGGTTGTATTACACGATCAAACGACCGTGTATTTTCTTACAGATTTGTTGCGATGTGCATGCTGTGACAGTGTAGTTTTAATTTTGATAGATGTCGCTGCTTGTATAGCTTCGGCTTTTTGCAAAATAAAAAAGAGTTACTACTGTAGCAAAGTTAAGTCGCACAAAAGTCCTGCAACTTTTGTTTGACAGATAGCGCACACCGTTAATACTGCTAGATCCTGCGTTGTTTGTATCATCGTCTGTCAACGCTGAGATTCGTTTTGCTTTTTGCTTTGGCTTGAGCTCCGGCACTGGCTCGTTCGTTTTTGCTTTGCGTTTTATGGGGTTTCTCTTTTTATCTGATCCGTAATGCCGCGTACAGTTGAATGTTCGCAATCTCAATCCATCCACATCCTGGTAAAGTGGTGTGGAATGCAGATGTGGGACGTCTATCCCATACACGCCCTTCAGGATGAAGAACTCAAACAAGTCCTTGTTCTCAACGGCGTCCAGGAAAACAAGGGGAGGTTGGTGCAGGTGGCATGGTCCAACGGCGACGAACCTGCTCCCGCGCTGCTTGTAGATGTCGGTGAGTGTTCATGTATGTTCTTATTGTTTTCATTCAGTTCTGATTACCCACCAAATAAACTGATCTGTCCAAAGAACCACGATATATGGCGCTTGCCTTTCGCAACGTGTACGTTGCAACCGCGTCAAACGGTGGCGGACATTGCAGTAATTTCAAGTGTTCTTATGTTGTTCGTTGAAACGACCACATTTTCTGATGTGGACGGGTTGAAAACCTAGCGAAACTGTAAGGAAGTATGAAGGGAAGTGCCTCAGGAAGTGCCCAGCCGATATTTCAAACAGGGACTGTCCTCAGAAGAACAGTCTCTGTTCGAAATATCGGCGGCTCTCGTCCTGAGGCACTTTTCTTTCGTGCACGTTGTGATGTTTCGCTTAATCTGTGCGTGAAACTGCATCCTTATTTCTTTCTTGCCTTCATACCAGGGACGCCAGCTGACATGGAGAGGTTGAGAAAAAAAGTCGAGGGCAAACATCGAGACGATCAACCGAATCAGGTGGAGCAGGTTTGTAGCAATTTTTCAAGCTCAATCACAGCGCTTGCTATTCGTCTTACTGTTACGAAGCTGTTCATGTTGCATATGCAGGAATTGCTGCGTGTGCTTAAGGAGAGCGAAGCTCGCAAGAGGGAAAATGTGACCTTGAAAGAAAAAGTGGATAGTCTATCTAACATCCATGGTAAGTACTGAATTTTCATTCAGGCAGTTGCATAACCTAATCCTTAACAGAGCATTGTCAATTGATGTTGCTCAGCAGTCGTATAGTGCTGGACAAAAGTTTACGGAACGCGCGAGCGGCGTATTTTCTCTGGGCAGAGTCACCCTAGCGGCGAGCGGAAGCGGGCGAGTCCACTCGTTCAGAGGGATGGAAGAGTGCGCTTGTGGCGACCCGCCGTGGTAGCAGTGGTAACTTTTCTTTTGAGTGTAACGAACGCCAAATGGTTTCGTTTTCGGTCTACTGCACCGAGCACGATTGGCTATCGCGGGAAGGAAGTCTCTCCGCTATCGGAGAGATAACAGGGCGCTAAGATGAATTGAGGTGACAACGGGCTGCAGTGCCTAGTTTTTTCTTTTTTTTATTAGACAAAAACAGAAGAAAAGAGCGTGTACCCTTGAACACACACACACACAAAGAGGCGGGGGAGGCGATAGTGTCAATACTTTGTCGGCCCCCCCTTTCGCACCAATAACTGAGGCCATGCGCACAGGAAGGGAAGCGTATAGTCGATGGACAACGTCCACGTCTTCACGTACCAAGGACCACTCTGCTTCTGTAAATTCGCAGAGTGCGTCCTCACTCCTTGTTGGCGTCCGTCTCTTCAGTCCTTGAGAACCCTTGATTTTGCATATTTTGCTCACGGAGCTGCTAGTGCAAATTACGCTTATCATAAGTCAAACTATTTTGAAACCAGAGGAGTTAGCACTCTTTGCAATAGGAATTGGCAGCAAGAAATTAACTGCACACTTGGTTATGCTAGTCAACTTTCCTTTCTGTCCTATAATCTTTAAAGGGATAGCTCGCTCTTGTGCAGTCCCTGTGTATTCTCTCGTGATACATGTAGCTTATAAATATTTTTGCAAAATATTGAGGCCCTGATCATGAGTGTTTTACGTCCCAGACAAAATGATGACTGTACCTTAAAAGGTCATTGAATTTTTGTTACAAAATTCAGTGCGGACCATGTGTTTAATGTGTGTTCACTAATAGCTAATGCTTTTAATCATAGCCTTGTCTTCCGAGATGCAAGCAACTGTTCAGGACCTGAAGAGGCTACACAAGAAGACCCGAAAACTGCTCTCAAAAGAAGCATTGCCAGATGAGACGGTATGCTTGTAAAGGTTGCTTGTTAGATTCTTTGTCATTACTAATCGGTCGGCACTGGGTTTCTTAGCAAATGTTTTTTAATTCCAAGAGTGGCTTTCCAACACAGTAGCATAAATTGAATCACACTGAACTAACTACATTGATTAGATTGTGCCTGTGCATGTTTCTAAAATTATCTGAACAGGTATTTTGGTGGCAGAAGCTGTGCCTTTTATCAGGCAGAATCGATAATGGGCACGTGACAGGTCTCTGAAATCGTCGATTGCTAAAAATGTACCCTTTGGGACACTGTTGTCTAAAAATCTCCAGCCCGTGGCTGAGCGATCCCCTATCGGCGATGTCACACACAAAGGAATTATACCAATACCCTTCCCAAGGAGAGGCTGCGCTCAACTACTCCCCTAGGAGACTCCGCCGAGTATGCGATGGTACTCTCTCCCAACAGGTGGCGGTGTGTGGCCTTCCCTCGGAAGCTGTATTGATTGGAGACTGCTCGGTCGCGGGCTGAAGATTTTAGACAACCGTGTCCCAAACAGTACATGTTGTGCCAAATTGCAGTCTGTTGCATGTTGTTTTTGTCCATCTTGTAGTTTTCTCGGCATGTATGCTCATGTAAGTATTTCTTCTTTTTTTTTTTTTTTTTTTTTTGCAATAGCTCTTGCTGAAGCTCCCCTTTGATACGCCATAGGTGCCAAAAGCATGCAAAATAGCATTTAGGAGATATAAATTTTTTTATTCAATTTATGAGAGTATGCAAATGAGCAACTGACTGGCCAGTTCTTGGCAGATTTCTCAAGGATGCCAACCCAATAGAAAGTCTCTAACGTGAGCAATTTTATAGTTATTCAGCCGTTGATGTCCGTGAAATACTCTTATTCTAATTCGTGGTTTAAGGAATTTATGCGTTGCACAACATTGTCTGCTTCTCAAATGTCCTACAGCTTGGGACGAAAATTCATGAAAAATAAGTGACTGGGTTACCCCGGCAGCTGCATGTTTTTAATTTGTGCTTCTGTTCTCTACCAGGAAGATGCTCTGATAAAAGAATACTTAAGTGCTATGTTCTGTGAACTTTTGTCCCAAGCTGTACTACCGGTGTGTGAAGTTCTGTTGTCTGTATTGAAGACTGAACATGTGGGAATGGAACACAGGTCTGAGCAGGTCACGCTGTTTATTATGAAAAATTCACGGGGACCTGAAGAGAACCTCGGGAAGTTGTCCCGGAACTAGGTAACCAAACCGCGTGCCACAGGTTATACAGGGTGTTTCTTTTTAGCTGCAACAAATTTTCATAAAAGGAGGAGTTAACCTAGGACGTTTTTACTTTTGACATTGAATTCCTCGACCGGGCCGCCACTAGGAAACTTTTTTCTCAATTAGGGGACTAATGAACAATTAATTTTCATCAACTTTTTAATTACAGTTGAACCTCTATATAACAGATTTGTAAATGTTGGCTTTTTTTTTTCGTTACATAGAGTAATTCGTTAAATAGAACATGCAAAGTGAAAAAAAAGATGGCAGCCGCCACCGCCTACGTCGCACGTACCGCAAAGCCCGATTCTTCATAAAACAGATATCAAGCTACGAAGGGCGTAAAATATCAAGTTTTTTGTCAAAATGTGCCGTAATAGCAGACGACGAAACCTGCGCTTCTCTCATGCATACGTTACGTATGACGTCGGCCTGCGGGTACGTTGTCGTTGCAATTGTAACTTGCAGAAGCACCTTGTGTTGAGTCATCTCCTTTGCTCTCGAAATGGGGACACTCAGGCATATACCTCTGCGAGCGGAGAATGTAGTCAGAGCATTGACTGTGGGGTCTCCGACAATATGGCGCATAACCGGATACGTGGAAGTTAAGTCACGTGTTTTCTCTCCGTGAGTATTTAATGCGGTTCTTAAATAAACACGCACTCCTTCTCCATGTACGTCGTCAGCGACACTTAATTTCGAAGCATGGTCAGTAATATATTTTTGGTCGGAGCTGTAATGCGACCGCGCGCGCCGATGGCCAGCGACTTCAGATTTGTGATTGTGGGTGGGGTTGTCCTGCGACTTCTAACTTGTCTCTGAGGATTAACATAGTTGTTCTAAACCACCATGCTTGCCACATCTTAGAATGTGCGTTTTTCACCATGAGAACTGAAAGAAAATGTACGAGACTCGCCGCGGTGCCCAGTAACTTCTGAAAGTCATCTGCTCATGCCGATGCACTAGCGCGCAAGAGCAGACGATTTCAGTGTCCTATCACGGCCTTTCTCGCGGGTCGACGTGGCCATTCTTATTGTTGCCAACACAGATCGCGGCATGCTCTGCAATCTTCATCGATTTAATTCGGTTATGTAATAACTGTGGCGTGTTTTGTCGGGTAAATTCGCATTATTCCATTTTCAACAAAGGGCAATCGAATGGTACACTTAATGAGAGTGGCAGGGGGTACGAGACCGTTCCTTTAAAGCGTGACCTCCACATGATCGGCTCGAACTACTGATGAAGCACAAAAGTAATCGCTGCACGCGCTACAGACCTAACTATTCAACCACTGCCGTCTACTGCAAATTGCATGTGATTGGCAAAGGAATGCATGTGGCGACTATATCTCTGCCCTCACTTGACATCACATAAAGACGTCATAGCAATTTGGGCAAACCCTTATCGCGGCATGTTTCAAGATCTTTATTTTCTTTTTTGCTTACAAGGAGCTTTGTGCATCAACACTACATATCAGCACCTATCGTACCAGTGAAGGGCAAGAGCTGTGTCCAGCAGAATGAAAAGTAATGAAAATGAATAGTATTTGTCTGTGTTCCGTCCCGACATTGTTTTGTTGTGGCAAGATTTTGGTGAAGCTAAGTGCCTCACCTTATCAAACAGCTCGTATCAAACAGTGCATTAAACACATTTTTTGTGCCAGAGTCGGGTTTTTCCGCTATAAGCACCTGAAACCAAATTTTCACATGCCTCACAATCCAGGGCCTACTAATTAGCTATTGTCAGCTCGTTTCAAGGGTATGCACACTCTTCTACATTATTGGATGCTCTTACTAGTAAAATTGGAGGCTTTTCACTGTACAGATTTGTCACCTGTTCTGCATTTGTTCTGTTGCTCAGTCTCTGGGGCAATACGTGTATTATGGTTCTGATTATTGTTTTCAAATCTTCAGGTAGAGCTGGTCGCCAAATCTGGTGTGTTCATCAGTTCGTCTGCTCTCAGCCGCGCAAAATCAATGAGTGGTGGTAATGGCTGCCGGCTTGCAAGAGATTTGATGCGCTTACTCTTCGACCGAGAGGAGCTTCTGGGAAAGTCCATGACTGGCACACAATGCAATGCCCACAAGAATACCCCTGCCAAGGCACAGGTGGACCCTGAACGCATGGGAGCGGTCCTAGGCAAGTGGAGAAGTCATGCTGTAATATGCTTATTGACAACCCTGTTGTAATTTTCTTTGCAGAATACTGCCGCACAGCGTGCCCGGAGACAGAGATGTCCAAAATAAAGCAGAGTGTACGCACTTTCCTCCAGAGACTTAACTTCTCAGAATGAAGAGTACACATGAGGTTAGAGTTACCTCTGCTAGCTTGGCATATAAGACATATGCTTCTGTGATACTGTGTCCATGCTAACTGCATGCAGCCATTTTGAAACTAGAAAAGCTGAACTGGTGGTAATGACCTAGGGATGAAGGAAGCCAGCTAATGGTTTGAGCTGTCCGGGGTGTTTGTCTGAAGCTTGAACGAAACCTTAATTATGAGTTGTTTTTTCTTCTTTTTTTTACAAAGATAACTTCTTTGCCGAAGGGGGGGGGGGGCACTGCTGAACCTGCTTCCCGACCTTACTGCGAAATTCTTTGAGCGAAAAATTTCCACCAATTCTTCCTCTACTTTGCTATCTTTTCTTGAATCAGTGCTTTCATTGTTATGTAGCAAAGCTTTGTACAGCATCAGTTTACCAAAACTCACAACTTGGGAGAAAAGTTTACGGAACACAGCACTGGGGCATTTCTTCGTCAAATTGTCCCCTTAGCAGCCAGCTGGAGCAGACAACATTACAAACAGGTGGCTGGGCTACTCATGTACCTGTTTTTAATTTTGTCTGCTCGTGTTTGTCACTCGGGAGATGCTGTGATGAAGAAATACCCCAGTACTGTGTTCCGTTAACTTTTCTCCCAAGCTGTATGCACATTTTGGTAGACTGATGCTGTACAAATGCGCTTCCAGTTAAATTACAATGAAAGCAGGTTTCAAGAAAAAGATAGCAACTAGAGGAAGAATTGTTGGAAATTTTTTGCTCAAAGAATTTCACAGTGAGGCGGGGAAGCAGGTTCAGTGGTGCCCCTTTCGGCCAAGAAGTTAACTTTCTACACAAAAATTAACTTCTTGGCTGAACGGTGCACTGCAGAACCTACTTCCTGAAACTGAAACTTCCTGCTAACTTAGTTTTGTATGGTATCAGTTTACCAAAACGCATGTACAGCTTTAGAGAAAAGTTCGCATAATGAAGCACTGGGGTATTTTGTCATCACAGTGCCCCCCCGAGTGACACACAGGAGCGGACAAAATTAAAAAGGGGTGTATGAGTCGCACAGCCACCTGTTTGTAATTTTGTCTGCTCTGCTGAGGGGACAGTTTGATGACGAAATGTGGCCAGTGATGTGTTCCGTAAACTTTTCTCCCAAGCTGTACATCCTGTTTGATCAAAGCTCGCATTAAGCTAATCAATCAAAACTAAGACTGACTCGTACAACACAACACTTGCTCTAACCATAGTGTGGCCCCCCATCATCTGTAAGTCATGACCACTGATTTGATTTTTAAATCTTTTGCTGCACACGGTGTGAGCACACCCTACATTACGAAGTTTCCTGTGATATTGACGCTAGTGTACTCGTCCCTTACAGTTTGTTGAGCCTGTACTTCTTATGTAGCACATTTACAAGGTCACCTGTGATATCAACCTTAATTAACCTTAGGTGGTAAACTAGTTTCTTGAGCCTGTACCTCCTATACTCGTCCTTTACAGTTTGTTGAGCCTGTACTTCCTATGTTTATCAAAGCACACTGTGCATTTACAAAGTCACCTGTGATATCGAGCTTAGTTAACCTTAGGTGGTAAACTAGTTTCTTGAGCCTGTAACTCTTATGTAGCACTGTTCGACATTGTAAAATATTGACAATAAAGATCATTTATTAAATTTATATATGCTTGACCTCTACTTTTTATACACGTGGTATACTGACTTCTCTATAGTTCTTTATACAAAAAAGTATTGCAGTTTCGTATAGCCAATTCCTCATACAGAGCATATACAATTTGTCCGAAAAGGCTATAGGAAAAACATATCCCTATACACGAAAAATTATACAAAGCATATAGCTGAGTTGAATACCAATATATAAAAAATCCATAGACAATTTTCATAAGGGATCACTCAGCTAGCCAACCATAATTGCGAATGATATCGTTATCTTCCCTGATTTGCTAAAAACGGGAGTAGAACGCCTTTTTGTGACACTTATGTTGTTCATACTTGTCACAAGAAAGGCGCTCCTTTTGAACAAATGTTGGACGAGAACGTTGTCATTTGGAATAGTGATTGGCTAGGAGCGTGCTATGTTGTGGAACTCATTTTTAAAAGTGTAGAATGATTATTTAATTAGTGAGCGTATGCGAATGAGCCAGTCACTACTCAGTTCATTGCAGATGTCCCAAGGATAGTTACCAAAAAGAAATTTCTTCCATGGTACCACCGGTTCACGAAGTATTCAGCCGGGGGACTTTCGTGAAACACCTTGTATAGTACACTCTAAAAACTGAACTTCACCGCATAGTACGCTCTGCGCCAACCGTTGCCACGAATGATAGAGTTATCACTTCTGATACGAAGAGAGACGGGGGAGTACGCCTTTTTGTGTCAATTTGGATACATGATAATTGACACAAAAAGGCGTACGCCTCCCTCTTTCCTCGAATCAGGAGCAATAACTCTATCATTCGTGGCAGTGGCTGGCGCAGAGCGTGCTACGCGGTGAAGTTCAGTTTTTAGAGTGTAGATGGGGCAGTATTTGCAATTTGATCGACCCTTTAAGCGTGAACCGCATGGCCCGAAAAGCGTCCGAATTCTTTCAGAACCGAATTCGGGACCGAAGTTTTTTTAGGCGAACAGAATTCGAGGCCGAGTTCGGCCGTATCTGGCCAAGCCAGATTTCTCTTGCGAAATGGGAAGTGACGCCAACCGAAAAACTAGGAAGCATCCAGCCGGAAGGAGAACCATAGCAACGATGACGTAGAAATCGGGTCGGCTGTTGCCGTGTGTGCGACTTCTACCCCTCTGAATAAAGGGATTATCTCATTGAGCTGAATGGTTGAAAGGCGATCTCCCCAAGGTCAGAAGTCTTCGGCCGAAATTCGGGGTGAATTTCGGTAGCATGCGGTGATGCACAGAAAAAAGTTCGGCCAGCTTTCGGACAGTTTGTTGTGCCATGCTGTTCAGCCTTTAAAGGGACCGCAAAGCGAATGTTAAAGGTATATAGAAACTGTGTGTTCCTAGTGTTCATGAAAATTTTTAACTTGAACGGTTCTGATATGTAAGGAACGTTTTTCCCGCTCGCGTATCCTATAGCGCCTGTCCAGAGAAACACAATCGGGGCGTGCCAAAGCACAGCCGGCACTATACTGGCGCCATCTATTGAATATGTAGCCAACCTTCTTCGGCGCCGCCAGGGTTACAGAGCGTGCGCAGGAGCGCAATTTTAAAGGTTGGTACGCCAAACAAATGTGTGTACTCGTGCCCCATTTGTTGAGAACGTGAGCGACAAGGCCGGCCATCTCCCGGGACGTTGTCAAAGGTGCACGGTTGGTGCCTCCCGGAACACCAGTACATAAACCACACAGTAAACTTTTTACACTTTTTTGGTGTATAAAAGGAAATATTTCAATCCGCAGGAGGGGACCCGGACACAAAGCCCCCACCCCCACCCCCTTTATTTTTATGTCTATAGACAGAGGCCCTGCAGGGTACCGCGGATTTCATGTACTGACGTTGTGACGCAAATTGCTACGGGATTTTCATTTTCTCGAAGTGTTCATCTTGAACGTCAGCTTGGTAGACTGCTCGTAGAGGTCCTGAGGCAGCCTGGCAAAATTTCGGGAGGAGGGGGGCGGGGCTCAGTCCCTCAAGCCCCGTAGCACTCGGCGCCTGTCGTGTGATCAATCTACGCACACCGGGTCCGTGGTTAATGGTGGAGAAGCAAACGACACGGAGACGCTGAGAGAGAAAGGCCGATAGATCGCCCCGCGTCGCGCATATATTGTTGCAGGTTACAAAAATGTAAACAGAACTTCTCGTTGCTGTTATTCTTCAAAAAGTGTCTGATTAGTAACCCGTCTCAAATGCGTTATGTATAGTACTTCAATATGACATCGTACCTGTCCGCCACTCCCGGACGGGCTCCCGCGCTTCTCCTCGGCTAACATACAGATCGTGTCCATGAGTGTCTAAAAGTCTTTAGAATTAATTAGTGCGAAAAATATGACGAACTGAGGTGATGGCTTGTGTGCGCGATGAAAATAACTTCTGCATGGCGGTATCTTAAAACATGCTAGTTATGTTTCACTTTGCAATCCGCTTAATCAAGTTTATCAGGGTAAGCATGTATCGTGTTACACCTCAGAATAATGTCTGTTCGACTGAAATGTCGAAAAGTTGAATATTGTAGTAGAAATACTGTGTCATACCTGTAGGAAGGGAGTTGCCTCAGGACAGAAGCCGCCGATATTTCGAACAGAGACTGTTCTTCTTCTGGGCCCAGAAGAAGAACAGTCTCTGTTCGAAATATCGGCGGCTTCTGTCCTGAGGACATTCCCTTCCTACATCTCTACCGGTTCGCTGGATTTCTACCCATCTACGTTCGCTACCGACGATCCGATGGCCTCAAGAGGTAAGCAACCCGTCCTCTCTTTCGCCCAGAAGAAGAACAGTCTCTGTTCGAAATATCGGCGGCTTCTGTCCTGAGGCAACTCCCTTCCTACATCTCTACCGGTTCGCTGGATTTCTATCCATCTGTGTCATACCTGTGTATGCTCCTGGGATATGCCACATCATTTGGTTTCTATTCATTTCGACTGGATAAAAAATACTGCTGTCAGCTTGCCTCGGGACACTTCACTGGTGCTTGGGGCACAGCCACTTGCGGCGTTTCAGAAACAATTCGAAACTTTAGCAGCATGAGAAGGTGATACGTCCGGACGTGCCAAAGCACATCTTGAACAGACCTGCTGTGCATCGTGCTCAGTATCTTCTACGACGCTAGGTTCTCTTGAGTGATGGGGAGGACATATTCCAACTCAATGTGAGAGTTGTGGCCTGTATTGGATATTCTAGTGTTGCCTATGGTGATTGTGCTGCAGCTGGAAGGGCGTAGGTACGCGGTAGTTCTCTCGTGGTCTACCTTGTGCAGCAGCTAGATACGTACAAGTCGCGTTATGCTATAAAACGCTGCGTACTGTAGTTTTCAACGTCTAAACTCGTATAATAGGCGCTATAACACCACAACATACCGTACTGCATTTCTCTTTTTTTTTTCTTGCTTCGTGAATTTCAAGACGAGTGATGATGGCTGGCGGTGGCCGTATTTCTTAAGGGATATTTTTTTACGCTGCAGCGCCCTGTTTTAGTCTCCCTCAATTCACGATGACGAAGGAGAGCAGAACTAAGTACGAAGATGATGCAATCGAGAGTTCTGTTGAACGTGACCAATCGGTCGGCTCGTGAATGTTATTGCAAAATGCTTTAAAATGAATGGACCAGTGTGATTTTGCAAAATACCTTTATTTCGCAGAGCCAAAGCAAAACGTCATCTCTCCCAATGACTTGTCCCTTGCATTCCGGTTGGTTACTGCAAATACACAAGACAGAATTGATACAAAATAAATAGTGATGAAGGAACGAATAACCGAGAGACACGGGACACGAAGACAAGCACAAGAGCTCCTGAGTCCCGTGTCTCTCGGTTATTCGTTCCTTCATCATCATGCACCAGTTATTCTGCGCCCTATCTCTTTTATCGAAAATAAATAGTGTAGTGTAGCTTTAGAAAACGGCTCAAAGTGCCACTAGGGAATAAATATCGTGTTTCCAGGATCCTACAAAAGTTGTGTTACTGAAATCGCACACACACATACACACACACAAACACATCTTTCCCATTTTCCTCTCTTTCCATCAGTGGCACGTGACTTCTCCCCCACGTGACCCTCCTCGCACGCCAGCGTCGTTGCTAGGAGACGCGTGTCCTCTTCAGAACTCGACATCATTGCAATTTGTGGGCTTATGATTACCTCATTCGCTGGTCGCGTCATCGGAACCTGTGGAGGCTCAGTAGGTCTTCAAAAATTGACAGAAATGCAAGCTTTCGTAAACAGGCTTGAAATTTCGTGTATAGAATCGTTGAGGTACCTTCTTTTCATAAACGCTATTTTCTGAGTCCGGAGTGTCACTTTAAAGAGTTACCACGGATGCTGAAGAAGTTGTGATACTTCATCGCAACTTATGTAGGATTAATGTAAATGACTAATATTTTTATGACGTCATCTTGTCTTCAGTTTTTTTCTTGAAAGGGGGCAATATAAGCGCGGAAAGTGTATACACCTAATACCGAAAGTCAAATGACCGTGACGTCACGGGAGGTATTATATGGTAGGAAGGCGAGAAAAGTGTTTAGAGAGCCAATAGTGATGGCCTAGGCCCTCTCTCTCTCTCTCCTGAAGTCAGGGTTTGACGGCGAAGTCCTTCTAGAGCTTCTGTCTCAGCAGCATGTAGAACAATGGTCGCAAAACGGTAGAACAATGTTAGTGAAAAAGATCGTGTGCAGGATGGTTAAGCTCACTCGGGGCATCAAAAATGGCCTTTATACCTAAAGCAAGGCAGTTCACTTTTACATGTGGCACTCGCAAGCCCCCACCTCCCACGACTGGTACAGACGCGCGCGTGACAGCCATTCCACACTGTTGCTACGTTCAGACTACGTCAGTGAACGCCGCGGATTTCTCGAACGACGGAGATGCCGATGGATTTGTACGTTCACACAGCAATCCGTGAATCCCGCGGACGCCGCGAAGGTGCCGAAAGCACCAGCGTGAGAGTAGAGATTGCTTCTACTTTTGACGGGAGTGCCGGGAAAGACGCTAGTCCGGACCAATCAGCGCTCTCTCCGAGCGAGAATGCTGGGACGGGAGAGCAGCGGCATAGACAACAAACATGGCGCATGCGTAACCTGGTCCATGAAATTCTAACCAAAACTCTAAGATGGAGCTAAATGTTGTACGACAGCAAACGCAAGAGAAGCGGGAACGTAGATAAGAAGACCGCATCATATAGGAGGGGGTGGGGGATATACAGGGCGTCCCGGAAAACGTGTCATTGAATTATAATTAAAAAAATACACCTAGAGTCATGCGGTCAATTGCATTTGTTCTTACTGGGTTTTTGCCACCTCCTGATGTGAATGTCGTGCAACGTAAGTTTAATTATGTAAATTTTTGCGAGCTTAAGTCGCAAATTTGCCTAGTAAAGGTCACTTTTTTACCCCACCAAAGTGAAGAGCGTGTGTAATTTAGTGTAATTAAAGATAATTGACAGGGATATTCAGGAGTTATCCCATCGGGAAAAATAGCCGAACATCATGCTCTACGGAGGTCGCACAGAATAGCGCACGCTGAATTTTTCAGCGCAATCTTTGGGTGCGTTCCAAAACAGACCCTCGAGTCGAGTAGGTCACATGACCGAGTTGTACCATGTGACCACAGAGTACGCACCCGGTCGAGTAGCTTTGGGAACGCATAGGGGATACCGACCGAGTTAAGATGGAGGCCGGTGTCATCACCGCTCTCATCTCGCGCGCGTCAGATTTATTTTACAGAGACGACGATAACGACGACTGGGAATGTATTGTGAGCTGTTTACGGGAGTCACCATGCCCCGTCAGACATAGTTGCACTCTGTCTTGTCGGCCCAGTGGGCATTTGGCTTTTTCAGCACTTTGTGTATGTATAGTTACTTGTTGCAGTTACATTCAGAGATTCCTTGTCTGGTACTATTTCTTCCAAGACACTGCAGAATTATTCTTAAGCCCCTCTATTGGAGAATGAAAGGGAAAAACAACTGACATTGTCGTGATTTATTTGTTAATTTTTTGTGGGACGGGAGTTTTCACGTACCATTAGCTACCCCAAATGCATATAGTGGATACATCCCGTTGCATTTCGTAGTCAAAAGAAATAAAAAAAAAGAGAAATGGTAACACCATGACGACAGAAGATGAAAAATACAAAAGGTGGAAGCTGCTGGTTAGAATCCTGGAACTGAGGTAGTAGTGCGGACGTGGTTTGGGTCACGGAAATGTCCACGGCGTCGGAGTCGAATGTGAGCTGAACGGCTGAAACAAAACATCCCAGGCAGCACAATGTACTGAAAGTCAAGTGCAATAGGGGTGGAGGGGTAGGTGGAAGGCCTTGAACAGACTCGTGAAACTAAATAAAGTTGATAAGACACATACCGTCCACACCCATTGCACTCGACTTTCGGTACATCGTGCTGCTTGGGATGTAATCAGAGCGCGATGAAGCGGTTCTGATAGCACACGTATCGCGGAGCGCGCAAACGCCTCATCCCAAGCAGCAAACTGTACTGAAAGTCGAGTGCAATAGGGGTGGACGGGTAGGTGGAAGGCCTTGAACAGACTGATGAAACTAAAGAACATTGATAAGACACATACCGTCCACCCCTATTGCTCTCGACTTTCAGTACATTGTGCTGCTTGGGATGCTTCATTTATCTTGAAAGAAGTCTGAGGTTGGGCGAAAAGACGGGAAATTCGTGACAGAGTTCTGTCGTGTTGTCCCTTCCTTCAACAGCTCAGAATTTAGCCAAGTTCCACCCAAGCATTTATCCACCAGCTAGCCTGCGCCTATGGTAGTACATATTTTATCTGAAACCTGTTCACACGAACGTACCGACAAACCATCTTACAACTGTGAAGGTAAAGGAAGAAAAGTAAAATTTCATTTAAAATCCCATTTCCAACGCACGCACACAAAAGTAATAATAATAATAATGCTGGACAGTAATAGCCCTTGCTCCTAATATAGTTTTGAACGTTTCACATAGAGCTCCACCTTTACAAGGACCACGTGACTACAAGGCAGTGAAACATTGCAGGGCAGCTGTTAGTGGACATATGCTAAATAGATAATGGAAAAGCAACGTACATGGAGACAAAATAGAAAAGCGCACCAGCGAGACTCACTTTTTCCTGGGAAATGTATCCGGCTCGCATGTCTTTGGGCGTTCGCCTGGTCCTCAAAAACCATGTCGCACAATCCGCATAGGAAGAGTGTTGCCATTTCAGTGTCCAGTTGTGTATTGATAACCTGTCGTGTAGGTCCAGGCTTTTTGACAACCACACGTTCAGCTGGTTTCGATGCCGCGCTTTCGCGGAAAACAGCAGACGACAAAAGCATGACGTCATTACTCGGGCGAACCTTCACTGACCGGCCTTCGGAGGAGAGTTGAATCGAGTTAACTCTCTCCTTACTCTACCTTGTTTTGGAACGCGGGTAGTGACGTCATCGAGTTACTCGACCCGGTTTTGGAACGGCGCTTCGGGTAGAGCGCTACTCCCCAGTTGACTCGAGTAGGTTTTGGAACGCACCCTTTGTCAGTCCGACGAAAGGAGGTTGGAAACCCAGCCCTCCCCGACGTCGCAGAAAGAGATAAAACAGGCACGGCTTATCACGTACGACTTTCGCTGGGATAATGCTTTCCCTCTCCCAATTTTGGGAACTTACTTGTTCTACTATCACTCTGTGGGCTGGCTTCGGAACCTCCTTTCGTCGCACTCAGAGCGATTGCGCTCAAAAAGTCATCGCGCGCTATGGTCCGGTGCTCCGAAAAGCATGATATTCGGCTATTTTTTCCGATGGGATAGCTCGTGAATATCACTGTGAATTATCATGAATTTCACTAAATTAGACACGCTCTTCACATTGGTGGGGTAAAAAAGTTATCTTTACTAGGCAAATTTCCGACTTAAGCTCGCAAAAATTTACATAATTAAACTTACGTTGCACGACATTCACATGAGGAGGTGGCAAAAACCCAGTAAGAACAAATGCCATTGACCGCATGACTCTAGGTGGTGTAGTTTTTTTATTATAATTCAATGACACGTTTTCTGGGGCACCCTGTATATTTATTGAATGGAAAGGTGCATCATATAGGAGCTGCTTGAAGAGGACAAGGAAATAGGTGTGTCGACTGTGTTGAGACATGTGTAGATGCAGGTCATCTGCTGCTCGAAGCCGGCATAGTTTTACAGGTTGCAGTATAAAACGCAATAAACACGGGTTTGGCAATTGTTATTCTGATGTATCACAACGACAATATACGTATTACACGTGTGGAGCTTGAGTACAGTTCGAAGAATGAAACTGATCAGTTTTTGTAGCGGGGTACGGTGGCGCTATAGTAGTGCCGGCATTCCCCGCGGTCGAAACACAGTGTGAGGACGTGCCCATAGACGGATCCTATCGGTTTTCCTCAACATCAAGCGCGCATATGATACCGTCTCGCACATTTGTGTGCTGCACGCCTTGCGCTCGTTTGGGGTATCCGGTCGGCTCTTCATCTGGCTCCAAGACTTCCTTACGGACCGAACTGTCGCTGTCCGTACGTCCCAAGGCCAAAGCCCTCAGCATCTTGCTCCTCCAGGAGTCCCCCAAAGAAGTATTCTCAGCCCGACACTTTTTAACGTGGTGATGGCCGGCCTACAACCAGTAATTCCTCGCAAAGTGCCGTTTTCCGTGTATGCAGATGACGTCGCCCTTTGGACAGTAGGAAAATCACGCCCAGCCATAGAGCGCCGCCTGCAGCTCGCTAAATAATGTCCATACGCACCTCACGCACCTTGGGATGGACCTTTCACCCGAAAAGTGTGTCGAGCTCCCTTTTTTCGCACGAAGCTATGGCCAATTTCCCTCTTTGGCTTGGTGCAAAGAAGCTTGAGCCGGTACCCTTCCACCGTTTCCTTGGCGTGGTGATCGACTCGAACTTGCGCTGGGCTCGACACATTAAACGCCTTGAAACTAAAGTTTCTTCTAAAGATATTTCTTCTAAAGACACCTTGAAACTAAAGTTCTGCACAGGTTATCAACAACATCATTAAATACCCTTCGGTCCCTGTTTGCTCGAAGCCTTCGTCGATGCCTTGGAGTTCCAAGAATGGCTGAAACACGGCAAGTGCTGGCTGAAGCTGGTGAACTCCCGATTGAGGTTCTCCGTGAACGTGAAACGGCCCGGCACTTCCTCCTCCGTTTGCGTGCTCACATTCCCCGTCACCCACTCCTCAGGAAAATTCGATACCGCCCTGAAAGCGACTTCTATCGAGTAGCCCAGAGGACACGCCAGATTCTCACTGGCTTCATAACTAAGGACATTATACCGCAGGAAGCCCCCTGGTCTCTGCCGGTACCGCCGACTTTTGTACGCCTCCCAAACCTTTTGGAAAGAATGCAAATGCTTTTCATGCTCTGGTAGCCCTGTTGAAAAAGAGCCAAATAGGTTGTATGCGATCCTACTTATCCTATACAAATTGATGTAGGATCCTTTATGTCCTATTTTGTATCATGTGGGAAAGTTGTGGGATCCTACATGTCCTATATTCATTGACATATAGGTGAGTCATACGATCCTACATGTCTCATATTAGGCTATGTAGGAGAGTTGTGGTGTCCCACTTGTCCCATATGCGGCAATATAGGAGAGTTGTAGGACACTACATTGCCTATATCCGGCTACGAGGAGACTTGTAGGATCCTTCAAGGCATCAAAAAGGAGCTATAGGAGATCTTACGTGACCTGTTTGGTTTCATGTGGGGAGGACGTGGGGAATTGTTTTGAGATATGGAAGTGATATATTAACACAGCAACAAACGTTATTTGATTGCATATATATATCCTTCAAAACTGGGGCCCAGAACCAATCAATGTTCAATCATGTTTGCCATTATATATATTTTTAGGTTGAAAACAACTGAATGGACTGGTTGCATTCATTTATGGAACATGCATAGAGTATGTCCATTACTAGTCGACGAAACATCAAGCATACAATGATGCGTGCATCCCTTTCAGTGCTATTTAAGCACAGACTTCGACAGCAATGCGCAACCGGTCGAGGTGGCGGGTGAACCCCATCGAGCGACATTGCGGTGTCGATGGGGTTCTCGGTCTAATATCTAGGACTAAACCTGTTCTACCCAAGCAGTACAATGTACTGAAAGTCGGGTGCAATAGGGGTGGGCGGGTAGGTGGAAGGCCTTGAACAGGCTCGTGAAACTAAAAAACATTGATAAGACACATACCGTCCACCCCTATTGCACTCGACTTTCAGTACATTGTGCTGCTTGGGTATCAGGACGCGGTTTGTTGTGACGGATTCCCCAATCCTTCCCCTTCACGTGCACGGTCACGGCTGGCAGGAAATCCTAAAAGTAGTCGAGATACTTGGAAATTCCAGGCCTCCGTCTGCACTTCCGATAATTCGGAGCTCCGTAACATCCGCCCCGCTAGTCAGGTCGACGCCAGAATTTCCGTCTTAGTAGGACTTGAGTCGCTCTACGATCGGTCAAATGGAACCATGGATCGGTCTTTAGCGGTTCGGGGGTTGTGGGCAGAGACGCCTTCGTAACTCTGTTTTTCTAAACCTTGGGGCCCTTTTTCGGAAGGAAGCCCGCGTCGGACAGTTTTCATCTTTCTGGAGTGTACTCGCCTCAACTCGGTGAACGTGGCAAAATTTACTACAGCTGTCAAAGTCTTCTGGTTCTCGAGCTACCGGTTTCCGTGTTTACACTCCTCCCAATACATGGGTCTGCCGGCCGTTCTTTTCCTAAAAACGTTTCCATTGCACCTACAGAGTTGTGTTTGACATAGTTTTGAAGCTCTCGACGTGCTATTACTAACCGCTTTAATTCCGTAAGCGCGCGACTTTCCGTTCCCCAGATATGGGCTTTGGAGTTGGAGGGTCATGGCGCTGGCGCCAGCAAGTCTGGCTGACGCCCGCTCGGAGACGCTTCCGTGGGTGCCGTTCCTTTAGTACCGTAATCTCGCTTACCTAATGTCCAATTTACTGGAAATTTTGGATGCGCGTTCTCCGTTCTTTGCTCTACAACTTTTCAATTCGCACCCCCCGTCTATTTACTACAGGTTATGGCGCTATTCCCGAAATTCCTTAGGCTGACTCTCCTTCTGCAACCTTCGTCCCTGTTTTTAGGTTTGAACCCTGCGGGAGTTCTGAATCACCTATTAACGGATTCGTGCACTCCGAACACCGAACGGCTAGAAACTTGCGGGATCTTTCTATCTCTCTCCATTGTCGAGTGAGGACAACATGGCAACAGCGGCTCGTTATACATGGGGCTGGGGGCATTTTTTTCGATATCGGTTGTTTGTTGGCGTAGAAATGTGATTGAAGACTTATTTTGACGGGGAAAACGTCCTCTTTCCAATGGCGCTGGTCGCCCGTACGCGCGACTTTCTGCTTTCTGGATGTAGCGCGAGGAGAGCATGGAGGAGACGAGGAGAGCCGTTACAGGCGGCGCGACCTTGGAGCTTGGAATGCCTCCAGCCCATTTGAAAGGGAAATCTTAGAAGCGTTCGGACGTGTGTCCAGAGAGCTCTCGTTCGGGAAGCGTCTTTCGTCGTAGTTTTGGTGGTTTTGGTGCCCCGCAGTGCTGTGACTGTATTTCATGCCTTACTAGTGGTATCTGGACCTGTTTCTGTGTGTGTACCTTGGAAGACCGAAAGCCGTTGGATTTCGTGAATTGAAGGTTAGTTGTGTGCATGTAATGCCATGTTTCGTGCACCTTTTGCTTGGTATTCTTCCTAGCGTGTGGGTTCCTATAACTTTATCCGCTCAGTGCGATTATTACCCTATTGTTACCTATTGCCTTATCCTCCATTTGTAATCTTGTCCTCTTACCCTGTTGGTTAACCTGTATCATCAATTAACATCAGGTTGAAGATATCATGTGCGATGCTTCAGCGGCCCTGCTACAGGGTACCGGTGCTCTAAAGATACAGATCTTCCTTCTTTGGTTATTAATTCATAATAACTCAGCTTGAGTCATGCATATTTTCCCCGAGTGTGGAAGAAATATGCACAGAGTGTAAATAATCGCGGATATTATAGCTCAACGTGCATTGTTTTCACCCTGTTCAGGTAATGCCTTACTGACACCCTTGCTGTAGCCCCAGTTGTCATAGTTAATTGATCTTGCTGCTAACAAACAAAACAATTGTCTTTGGACCTCAAGTAACAGCATACGTGGGAAGTCTGGTTAACCTGTGCACGGGTTTTGGCACATTTTATGTGACACATAATGTATTATCCCTTGTTAAATCTAGCTTCCTAATTCGCTTTATTGTTTCAGGTGCCTCCAAGAAATATATCTTAGAGCTATCATCTAGCATGATCTGTAAAGGTGTTGAAGACGCTGTACATCAGGCAAGAGTGTGATTGTTCAAGACATGTCAGAGGGATGATGAACGATATCAATAAAAAAAAAAGAAAGAAGCTGCATGATTTGTTATTTCCTAATATACACAGCACAATCGGGTGCACAAATTATACGGGATCACCACGAGAGACTTGGTATTCCGCCATTTTAGCGTATATGTAGGAACCTATTTGCATGTAGGACCCAACGTAGGTCCCGCAATCAAATAGGATCCTGTTTATATGTAGGATCGCATTTGCATGTAGGACCCACAATTAAACAGGATCCTATTTCTATGTAGGTTCCTTCATCATGCAGGACCTGGTGTCATAATACCATATGGAGTCAAGTAGGAATTTCCAACAGGGAGACGAGAATTGTTCTGCGTTTACGGCAGCAAATACCGATGGCGCATCCCGAAACAACAAGTCCGCCTCAGCATTCGTCATACCATCCGAAGGCGTAGTGCACGGAAAACGCCTTTCACACCCGCCTTTCACATCCAACCTCCTCCACAGCTGCGGAACTCTATGCCATCCTTTTTTTTTTCTAAATCACATCGCTGATTTTACACCGCGGGAATGGGCAGTGCTCACAGACTCCAAATCTGCACTTCAAGCAATTGAAAATTCCGGCATACAAGGCCCATCCGCACCCCTAGTCACAGATGTGTTGATGTCTTACCACACTATCTATGCAGCAGGCTACAGGCTAGTTCTCCAGTGGGTTCCAGCCCATTGTGGTGTCGTGGGGAACGAGCAGGCTGCCAGCGCCGCAGAAGCAGCACTCTCGTATCGGAAAAGGACCACCAGGCCAGCACTCTTCTGCTGAGAGGCGATCGCCGTTCCATTTTGCGACACCTCGTGACACCCCTGGCTTCCTGGTAATGGACAACCGACATTCTCCCCCCCTCTATGTTGAGCAGAGATGATCGTACGGTCGCTTTCCGCATGCCACGAAACACCTCTCGTCAAGACGCTGCATTAATCCACCGAACGCGCCTCGATGTGGCCTTTACAGATCAGTGGCGTTACCGCTTGAGACAAGCTGACTCTCCCACCTGCCGCCACTGTGGTGCTCTTGAGGATCTGGAGCATATTCTTCTTCATTGCCCCCACTACCAACCTTCCCGTACCGCACTCTCCGGGTCTCTTCGTCAGCTAGACTTTCGTCCCTTATCGCTATCGAAACTGCTTGGTCCCTGGCCCAGTCCAGCCCAGCAACGATCTGCGCTCAAAGCTCTACATTTCTGGACACCATCTGTCTTCGATCGTTATTGTGAAGCGGCTCGTTATTCTATTCCCCACATCCCCACCAGCAATGGGGTAGAGTATCGCCTCTGGCGATGAACATTCCAACCAAAAAGTTGTTGTTGTTGACTAGCAAGAGCACAAAATGCCGCCTATCCCTTTGCGAGACAGGGAGGGGGTACAGACCACGAATGGTGCTCCACTCAACATCCGTCAGGCTATAGAGGCCTGCTACACGATGCCACAGGGCACTCGGCAACCAGAACGAAAAAAACGCTCACGCAGCGGCAAGACGTCATGCGCTAGGCGCCACTGAAGACTGGCCCGGCGGACGTCCAGCCAGCCAGCGGTGATCGTACGCCACGCTATGTGGCGCTGAATTCGTGTCGAGTTCGGGGGTGCCCGATCAAGCGCAAGAAGTGTGAGAAAGGCGCCGCACAGACCATGATGTTATATCATCAACCGGGAAAGAAGCTCGCAGGTTGCGCATTGACACATCGTAAGCCTTCAGGTGGGGAGCCACGCAGTCTGAACGCGAGCGTGTGTGTGTCCGCTAAAAAAAAAGCGAATATCGGGTCCTAACAGAAAAGTTATTAGACTAAGGCAACGCAGTTCACTTTGAAAGCGGGCAGCAATAGGTCGCCATCCACGCGAGGCTGATACATAGCACCCCTTGATACCCATTCTACAGAACCCCCCCTCCCCCAGATAAACTGAAACGCTGCACGTGTAGCGGCCTGAACAGTAGCTCGCGGAGGGATAGAGATATTGGCTAATACCAATATTTGCTCAGAAACAATGACGCAGCAAGACGCGCTCTGCAGGTAATGGGGAGTACGAGCTCTTTCAAGTGCCAGAGGGCAGGAATACTATGCATTATACTATACTATGCACTATGCATACTATGCATGGACACGTGCCCAGCAGCTTGGTGATACTCTTGGCATACTTGGTGATGGTGATATACCCAAGAATGCGCACGGCACTCTTCACAGGAATACCAAAGGGCACGGAGCACGACGGGTTGAGGTTGACGAAAAGTAGTGCGCTGTTCTCTCTATTGATCTGTGCATTAGAAATGCTATCGTAGCTCTCGATCACCCGTAGAACATTCCCGATAGTTTCTGTAACAAGAAGAGAGGACTTTGTTCAAGGGAACTGCAAAACGTTTAATGAATATGAAGATGGCGGAAGAATCTCAGGTCACGAGATCCGTGCCATGATCTTACGTGATATGGTGTCATCTTTCTTTACACTCCCAGGCCCCAACTGAGGACTTTGTCTTGAACCGAATGAGCATTCAAGGATGAAACTGCTTGGTCAAATCAAGCTTCATCTGCTTCTAGTTTATACAGGAGCTGAATTGGTCTCTGAATCACCTTTCCTCCTGCAGTCTTGATCCTGCAGGATCGTACACGGCCATACGCGCTTGCCTTAGTCTTCTCGACGTGTCCCAGCGGCCAAGATAACCGTGGCAAATTTTCCTTGCGGATGATACAATGTCCCCAGTTTTGACGTTGGACGAAAACTATGGCTTTCGTACGTTCGCAGATCTGAGATGCAGGATGTATTCGTTTGACCACTTGCTCCAAAATAAATCCGTCAACTGTTCCCGATAATTGCAACGTCTCCTGAGCTGATCTGAAGTTGATCGCAACTCGGTGGGACGCTCACTTAATGGAAGAGTCGTTATCCGTTTCCCAACGAGAAAGTGGGCTGGGGTGAGCGCGTAATTGTCATTTGTGTCCTCAGAAACAAAGATTCAAGGACGGGAGTTCAAAACGGCTTCCACTTCTGTGACCACAGTGACTAGCTCGTCGAATGTGAGTGTGGTTGTGCCGAGTATCCTTCTCAAGCAAGTCTTGACGCTGCGGACGAGCCGCTCCCAAAAGCCACCCCACCAGGCGGCACGTTCCGCAATGAATTTCCATACGATGCGATGTGACGCAAGAAACCCGTGTACAGATGAATCCTGCGATAGCTGTGCGAGAGAGAGCTCGCGAGACACATGCTTGAAAGTGCGAAAATTGTCAGAATAAACGTTCCCAGCACACCTCGCCTCGATATGAACCGTTTGAAAGCTTTTAAGAAATCTTCGGCTGTCATAGAGTCGGTGAGCTCTAGATGTATAGCTCTCGTGACAGCACACGTGAAGATGAGGATATAACATTTCTTATTGGTCCGGGCTCCTTCTGAAGATGACTTGTAATGCAAAGGTCCGGCATAATCTGTTCCTGTAACCTCGAATAGTGGAGCTGGGGATATCCGATCTCGTGGTAAAGGAGCAGTAATTTCTGTACAGGATCGTGCTTTGGCTCGGCAACAAACTCTGCACTGATGCAAAACACTGTTGACCACCTGACGCCCTCGAATAACCCAATACTCCTGTCGTAAGTCTGCCAAGGCATCCTGAAGGCCAGCGTGTAGCAACCGTACATGGCAAAGGCAAGCCACGTAGCTTCGTTACTGGATGGTCTGGTGGCATAACAACAGGGTGTTTTATCGAGTCCCGAAAAGTACCATACAGTAAGCGACACTGCATGCGAAGAATTCCTTCATCATCGTGAAACAGGGAGATGTTCTGAATGAACTTGCGAGCTGTCGGATGCCTGCCAAAAGACTGCCGTTGTGCAACTGCTATCCAATAGCGTTCCGCTGCCCTCATCTCATCTGAAGTCGGCATTCCTGTGCTCTTCTGCAAGGCGTTCCTGCTGTAGTGCACAAACCGCTTCACCCATGCGGTTACCCTGAGCAGCCGCGAAAACGAGCTGAAATTGCTGAACTGCAGTATGGGAGCTTCGCTAATAGACAAAGCGGAGAGAGCATGCAGTGGTGTCCTCTCTAAGCAGACTTCTTGCGGTAACGTTTCTGTAGCATGCCATTCTGGAGGCCAAGAGTCTGGATTGCCGAGCCATGGTGGGCCGTGCCACCAACTAGTAGCGTCTAATAGGCGGGCACATGACATCCCTCTTCTCAGAAACTCGGCTGGTTTGTCTGTTCCTGGGCAATGCCTCCTGCGCCTGCGTAGTGGTTCGAATCTCAGTCACGCGGTTCTGCACGAACGGTTTCCAACCCATAGGAAATCCGGGAATCCAATACAAGGCAATGGTTGAATCAGTCCACAAAATTGTCTTCACATGCATCAAGGACAACTTCGTCCTAACGAATTCGGCTAATCGTGAAGCCAGAACGGCAGCTATCAACTCGAGACGTGACAAGGACAAGGTTCCCAAGGAAGCGACTCTGGTTTTTGCCAAAACGAGACTTATTTCAGTGTTCCCTTGTCACTCTGCAAGACTAAATAAACAGCAGCTCCATAAGCCTTGGTGCTTGCATCGCTGAAGAGAAACTATGTGTACTCTCCTGGAGAGGAGCTGAAGAGCCAGAGAGTCTTCTAGGTACGCGGAAGTCGGAAAGCGTAGGCACCTCTTGACACCACCTATGCCGTGTGTCCATCAGAGCTTCAGGCAGCTGGTCGTCCCATTGGAACTTACCAAGCCAGGTGCGTTGTAGCAATATCTTAGCCGTTATGACGTATAGTGCTACGTAACCCAACGGATCGTAAATGCGCGAAACAGCTTGCAGTACGTAGCGTTTCGTGTCGACTCGTGGTTCTAGAAACTCAGTCAGCGATTTCACCGACAGTTGAATCCCATCGAAGTCTATATCCCAATTAAGTCAGAGCACTTTCCACAGAGGAGTAGTAGACGTCGAAGCCGTGCCCTCGTCTTGAAGAGTTCGCAGTTTCATATCATTGCTGGTCCACTTGACTAACTTCATTCCTGTTTCTAGAAGGATGTCTCGCGCTTGACGGTACAGGAGACTTGCTTCCTGAGATGAGTCCACAGCAACGACCAGATCGTCAACATAGAAATGAGTTGATAGAAGAGCCGCGGTTTCAGGACACTGTGCCGCTGCCGACTGCAAATGATGTCTAATCGACGCAGCCAACAGGAAAGGACTAGACTTTGCCCCGAAAGATCTCGGGAAAGTTTGGGAAAGTTCGGGAAAGATCGGGATCTCTAGAGCATCCTCCAGGTCTCGACTCGAGGCAAAGGTTGGCTTGCTTTCGGAGTAGTCTCATACCGGAGAAAGCGTAGTGCGTCACGATCGCATGGGTCCAAAGCGATCGGCAAGAATGCCTGTTCGACGTCCGTTGTGAGCGCGATTTGATGCGCACGAAACTGCATGAGAAGGTCTAAAACATCGGGGTTCAAGTTAGGACCCGCATGTTGGGTTTCGTTCAACGAGACTTCACCAGGCATTTTCGTTGACGCGTCAAAAACGATACGCACTTTCGTCGTCTCTCGGTCTCTTCGTATTACAGCGTGATGTGGCATGTAGTATATCGGTCCTGGAACTGGAGACTCAGGTTCCAGTACGTGTTATGCGTGATCGTTTAGCAAGTACTGGCGAATCGTCACATCATGCTCCTCCATGAGCGCTGTATCCGGTAACAGTTTCTTAGTGATGTGTCCCAAACGCTGAAGTGCGAGCGTCTTATTGTACGCCAACCTGTGACTTTTCTCAGTGTCTCAGGGAAGACGGACGACATAGCGTCCTTCCTGGAGCCTGGCTGACGAAGGAAAATCCTTGAGGACTGGGTCATCATTCTCCTTGAAAGGCGGATATTTCTCAGCAATGCCGAGATGTTCCAGGTCTCAAAAGGCTTGAAGTTGAGAAGAAATCGGATCGGCGTTCATTCCATCAGATGGTTCCACACCTATTTTCATGACTTGAATATCATGTCGTCCCTTCCTGCCATCGGACATACGGACTCCTTGGGTGGTCTACCCGAAAAGGGTTTCAGCTGCAACCAGACGGTTCGAAAGTCGAACAGTTTGTCCAGTGACGACTTGCCAGTAATAATCTGAACCAATCAGAAGAGAAATCTCGACAGGCGCCGAAAACGGTTCATCAGCTAGCTGAAGTCACATATCTTTCAGTTGTTTCGACATGTCGAAGGGTAGAGACGGGAGGCTGTCAGAGCAGATCTGGTCGTACTCGATTGCATCAATCACAAGTGTGTGAGAAGCGTCCTGACTTCGCAATAGAAGTTGTACACAATAGTGTTGTGTTCAAGCTGATGTGACATTCCCAAGGGTGTGAATCCGTAGATCTTCTAACCGTCCGTCTTTAAATTTCATGCGCTTCGTCGGCGCGAATGAAACTTCTTTGGCTTTCCCCGTCAAACAAGACCCTGATGAGCTGTTTCGTCCACGTGGTCCCACAATCCAAATTTTAGCGGTTTGCAGAAGGACTTCTGAGCACTTTGGAATCTTCGAAACTTCTGATGAAGAAAATGAGGTAACTACGTCCTCAACAACCGTTGTAAACGAAGTGTGATTCTGAGCAGGCACTGAAGGACCTGGACATAGCAGCTTAAGGTGTCGTCTGTTACACTTTCCACAACGAAGCCTCCAGCATACCCGGCAATCTTTGGCCAGGTGAGACCTCTTTCCACAAAGAAAGCATATGCCTTCTCGACGAAGAATGATGAATGATTTTCCTCAGGAGTGAGTATGGCCGTATAACTTTCGAGCCTATGATCTTTTGTCTTACACAGGACACAGCTCTGCTGCGTAACAGTTGCCGCTAAAGATGATGCGGAGAGCGATGATTTACGTTTGACACCACTTCCTCCTTCGGTCGCGACCCAACGTTGTCTAATTCTGCGTTTCTGCGAAGGCGTTCACGGCATTCGATTTCTTTGTCAAAAAAATCGATAAGATCTGACAAGCTTTCAGGGGCGAGGATCGCATCTCTTCAAGCTCAAGCACATGCGGAATCTTGCGCCCACAATGACTCGACGAACAGCGACGTCATACTGACTCGTCGGAATTCCTAAAGCTTGCAGATTTCGAACTCGAGCAGTGACAGTCCCATGTAAGTCTCGTAACCCTCGGATATCCTGAAAGTCCGTAACGGGCTTAAGATAGAATAATGAGTCCAGATGATCGTTGATAAGAAGCTCGTCCTTACCAAAGCGTGCCTTTAGTATGTTAACAACAGTGACATAATTTTGATCAGTGATGGTCAAACCTTCGATGGCCGTAGCTAGAGATCCAGACACAAGCGACAAGAGATATTTAAGCTTGTTGACTTGCGAAAGCCGTGAGTTGCTGTGTATGCTTACTCTGAACTGGTCCCAAAACCCTTGCCATTTTGAAAGCTCACCATTGAAAGTGTCGATATGGAGCTTGGGCAAACTGACTGCATCGATCCCACCGTGCCCATGCTGCGGTGAAGCCTGAGGACCGTCACGGTGGTTGATTGAAACTGGACCTGCAGATGTCGAAAACGCCCTGCGGACCTGTACCGTGATAGTCGTGATGGATTCAAGATATCGATCGTAGGCTGTGCATTCGTCTTCTAGAAGGGTTTCGTCGATGATACCCTGCATTCGGCCATCCACCTGTGCCAAGGTCGCAGCTTTAGCTTCTAGGAAAGTCAGCTTTGATGTGAGCTGGTCGTGCGGCAATGGAGTCGTAGCCAAAAGAGCTGTAAGGTCCGAAGTAGAGCGTGTCACAGTTCCTCGACAAGCAGTGCGTAGCTTCTTCAACCTCTCCAAGTCCTCCGTAACGATTCCGGTAGGACGCTCTGCTCAGCCCTATACTTCCAGCAGTACAGTAGCAGTCAGTACTTCCTGATCGTGTAAGACCCGCGTCCCGGGTTTCAGAACCAAATTGTAACAAGAAGAGAGGACGTCTGTTCAAGGGAACTGCAAAACGTTTTATGAATATGAAGATGCGGAAGTCTCGAGGAAGTCTCGAGTCTCGATGGCGGATCTCAAGCCACGAGATCCGTGCAATGATTTTACGTGATATGATGTCATCTTTCTTTACAGCTTCCTCGTCAGTCAGGACAAGAGATAGGTCGTCTGCATATGCAAAAAGCGGTAACGCGGATGTGCCCGGCAGGGCAGGCATCCGGGATGCAACCGAGGATGCGAGGGACTCCAAAAGCTGGCTAAACACAAGGGCATACAGTGCCGGTGACAAGGGGCAGCCTTAGCGGACACCCACCTTTATGGGGAAGTTAGCAGAGGTACCCCCATTGACACCAATGGAAGCTGACGCACCAGCATACAGTGCTTGAAACCACGATATGATCTTGCGATCAAACCCACTCGTCTCCAACACACGATACATGTATTCATGAAGCACATGGTCAAAGGCCTTCCTTTGGTCGAACGGCACTAAAACACAAGGTCGCCGCCGACTATGTGCCCAGTACAAGGCGTCCCTTAAAGCCTGCGTATGAAGCGTGATAGACCGCTCAGGGACACCACAGGCCTGGAGAGGAGGAATAACAGTACAAAGAAGTGGAGAGATGCGTTGCAAAATCGCTTTTGATAAAATTTTGTAGTCAGTATTAAGCAGCGGAACAGGACGATAGGCATTTGGGTCTTGTTCTTTGGAAGCATCCTTGCACAACAAGGTGACAATGCTCTCCCGCATGGACGGACGGAATAGACGTCGTGTCAAGCACTGATTCAACAGAACTGTCAAAGGCCTCCGAAGAGTGAACCAGATGGATTTATAAAATTCAGCCGAGAGGCATCCGAACCGGGAGACTTTCCTGTGTGAAGAGCTTTGACGGCAGCAGTATCTTCGTCAGATAAAGAACACCGGTATTGCCAGATAAGAGTGTATTGGCATCAAAGGGAAGGCCGGCCACAGGGGCAGGCTTCCTGTATTGTTGACTGATTAGATGAGTCACAAAATTAGTGAGCCCATCTTCCTTATCTTTTAGCCTACCACTCCCTATATCCTTAATTTACTGATTTGCTTTATTTTCCCCAACCAAGTCAACAACTGAGGCCAGTTCTAAAACTCTGCCCCATTGCTTTTGCACTTGAGTGTAACGCTGTATCGTGTGCTTCAGAAGAGCGTCAACACTCCTGTGCTTTACAGTTAACTCACCCTAAAATTCCGATAGATCTCCTCCTTGTGTTGCGGCGTTAGTATATTCTAAATTCATTTAACTAATCTGCCAATTTAAATTTAATAATACCCTCCACTACTCTGAACCCTTTACACTGTCACCGTTTCGAGAAGTTTTCTGCTCCTAACCTTAGCCGCTCCCTCCCAAGCCAAGTTCGTACGTAGTAACTGATTATATTTCTCATTCGTTCTTTACCCCAGCAGTCACCACCATGCACCGCTCTACACCTGTTTACCCAAGCCTGATATGCGATTTCGACTGCTACTAACATGTAAAATTTATGTTGTCTTTTGGTTACTTTCCCAACATGTATTCCCACAGCTTCTTCAAATGTCAAGTTACGTAATCCAAAATATTTCTTAAAACAGGACCACAGGTACAGCGGTACCTTACACTCGAAGAAGGTGTGACTCACCGTTTCTATTTGACCGCAAATCTCGCAGTCCCTTTTGCGGCTTTTACCCCACAGATAAAACTTGTCCCTCACTGGTATGACCTCATGCGCCATTTTCCACAGGAATGATTTTCTTTTGCCTTCTAACCAGTAACTAAGAATTCTTTTCCAAGCTTCCGCTGTTATTGTAGATGGATATTTCTCTATTTCTTTCCCCCTTAGATCTCTGTATAATTCAGCGACTGAGCTTCCGCTGTAGTCTCTGCTCTTGTCTAATCGTTTCAACTGCAGCAAAGTGTGCTTCCCTGCTTCATGAATTGCTGGCTGCCATTCCGACATTGGACTCCTATGATCTATCCCGTGTCGGCGAAAATGTCTTATGTTTATTCCTAGCCAAAATTTTGTCACCTGCTGTCCGATGTCCTTGCCATCCAACATCCTATATATTCCATGTAAAGCATGTGCTTCTGACAGTTGTTTCAGATCAGCAATCTGTGCGCCCCCAATATCAATAGGCAGTTTCATTTTCTCTTGCGCTACCCATTGCATTTTCCCATCCCATATAAAGTGAAAGCAGAGTTTCTCAATTCTACGGCATATTTCAGGAGAAGGGTAAGCGACAGAAAACAGGTACGCACATCTCGGTATCATAATTCTTTTGACAATCTGCGCTCGAGCTGTAAGTGGCGTTCCCGGTTCAACATAGTCTTCCTTCAATTTTTCCAAGTATTTTTCCAACTGCATCCAATTGTTATGTGAAACCCCGACCTTATTAAACCTGACTCCAAGAATTTTGGTCTCCTCCACAATACTCAAACCTAGATCTTTCCTCGGCTTCTCCCCACCTAAATATATCAATTTTGATTTGTCTCTATTTCTTTTCGCCCCGCTCATTGTCCCATATCCTTCCATTACTTCTAGAGCTTTCTCAACTTCCTTTTCGCCTTGAACTACCATAGTGAGATCATCAGCGTAGGCCACTATGGTTTTACACTGTACTGCCCCAGGTAATCCAACCCCTTTCACTGCCTCGGACTGGTTCAGCCCTCGTAATAACCTATCAAAGGCTAACACATACAGCAGGGGAAAAAGGGGGCAACCTTGCCTTACTCCTCTTTTGACCTGAAAGCTCTTTCCCAATTGCCCATTGATAAGTAACCTACTCCTGGCGTTTTCATTCATGGCTCCTATTGTGTTTATTATTGGATTTTCCGTCCCAATTCCTTCTAATATCTCTTAAACATGCATGTTTAAGCCGGTCAAATGCCTTTTCTTGGTCTAAGGTCTTGAGAATACTCATTATTCTCCTTCTGCTTGTCCATTCTATAACATCTCTTAGCTCCCATATTTTCCTTTGGATTCTTCGACCTTTAACTGGAGCACCCTGTGCTAGTGACACCCATTCTTCCGTATTTCCTTGTATTCGGCCCACGACTGCCCTTGCTAATATTTTATAATCTAAATTTAACAACGTTATGGGTCTCCAGGCGCCCAACTCCTCCTTACGCTGCTGGTCCTTGCACAGCAGAGTGACCTTTCCTTCTAGAAAGGTTTCTGGAAATGTACCTTTCTGAAGTGCACCATTAAGCACCTTCACCAAAGAGGGGCCCAGGATGTCCCAATACCGTTTGTAGAACTCTGCCGGAAACCCGTCGGATCCCGGCGACATCCCATTCTTCAGGCTTCTAACAGCCCGATGCACCTCCTTGCAGCTAAGTTCTATGCCTTTTCCTGCCTTTCCCCCGCAGAAGGAATCACCTGCCGTGAGTCCATTCTCAAACATGTTAGCGTAGAACTCTCTTGCCACAATGGCTATTTCACTTTGCATGGCGACTCGTCTGCCCTTGGTTATGAGGGCCTCCATGGGCGGTTGCGCTAAAGCCAGATGTTTAGACAGGAGCCTCCGGGAGCACCAGGCTTCCTTCTCTAGACTGTCCCTCACCGCCATATACCTCAACGCCTCCCACCTTTCCTTCCTCAGGAGTGTATTGTCAGATAAAGAACTTTAGAAAAACTCTTCCCGGAAACAACACCGCAAGCGATGCTGCCCCGATAAAGATCAAGAAAAGATCTTCCCGGAACAGCACCGCAAGCGGTACTGCCCCGACGACCTTGTTATCGGCCGCGCGTTCAAGGACACGGCCCACCCAGGGGCGGACCGCGTTATCAAGGGGCCCTTCTCCAAATATAAAGGACCGGCTCCCTTTCGCCTCCCTCCACCGCGAAAGATCCTGGCCCAAAGGCGAAAGAGCAGTCAATATAATTGTTAGTGCGGCGAGCGCCGCGAACAGTTTGTTGCAGTCTGCCCACGGCCACATATCGTCAGTGCTAGTTATCCCACTTTGCCGGTGTGGTGGAAGCTTAACAATAAAAGTGTTCGCCTCTTACGACACATAGCGGCACGCAACGAAGACGGCGTTCCACTTATGAGGACTGAAATAAATGTTGATCATGATGCACCCTTAAAAATGAACTTCGCCACATAGCACCACCCTACACCCTTAAAAATGTACTTCACCACATAGCACGCTCATGGTCAACCATAATTCCCAATGACGTCGTTCTCTCCCCTGATTTGTTGAAAACGGGAGACACACTTATGCAGAAATGTTGATTGTCACACAAAACCGTGCGCCCCGCGCTTTCCGCAAATTAAGAGTGATAGAGGTATCTCTCTGTACAGTGGTTGGCTTTCAGCTTGCTATGTGGTGAAGCTTTGTTTTAAGAGTGTGGCCAGCCATCATCCCGGATGACCACCTCCTCTGCCTTGATAGGACGAGTATGGGAGGCGTACTCCTTTTTTGTATCAATTATGCACGACATAAGGACAAAAAATGAAAATAAAATGAAAGGCTCCCGTTCTCGACAAATTGGGCGAAAACGTTGTCATTCGGGATTATGGTTGGATAGAAGCGTGCTACGTGTTGCAGTTAATTTTTAAGAGTGGACCCCACTACACTCTTAGAAATGAACTTCACCTCATAGCACGCTCCTAGCTAATCACTATATCGAATGATGTCGTTATCTGCCCTGATTTGTTAAAAACGGGAGGCGTACGCCTTTTCTGTGACACTTATGCGGTTCATTATTGTCACAAAAAAGGCGTACGCCTCCCGTTTTCAACGAACCAGGGCAGATAACGATATCATTTGAGATTATGGTTGGCTAGGAGCGTGCTATGCGGTGAAGTTCATTTTTAAGAGTGTAGTGCACAGAGCTCCCGGCGCATTCGTCACCATCCACGATAAGAGCGCGCTATCTCAACTACGGAATGACAGAACGGTCAGCGTCAAAATGTCAGTCGTGTTGAGAAGGGATTCCAAAGCGTCTCTTATGGCTGCTCCGAATCCTCCGTCGCCCCCGTGCGAGAACCAGGCGGATGAACGCGAAACTGACAGCCGCATAGCTGATACCAAGATCGGATTGGTGCACTGCTACGCGCAAGAGATATGTACACCGAAGCCGATATCTCTTGCGCGTAGCAGTGCACCAATCCGATCATCAGTACACCGAAGCCGATACCAGCTCCCGTGGCTTAGTGGTTAGCGTGCTGGCCATGTCACGTCGAGACTGGGAGGTACCCGGGTTCGAATCCCGATGCCGGCTGTGCTGTCTGGGGTTTTTCCTGGGTTTTCCTCAGACGCTTTCAGACATATGTCGGCACAGTTCCCTGAGAAGTCTGCCCAGGACGCACATTCTCCCAGGGCGTGAGTCGTGACGTTGCTCACATACGTGAGGCCGACAACGGCAAGCCCTATCATCACCACCACCACCGAAGCCGATTAATTACTCGGAAAAATCGTTAGGTGTCGACGCGGTGTTTTTCTTGGAATATTTTTCGCTAAAGGTCACGATGCGTACAACAGTGGTTCCGTAAGCGTGAGAAGTAATAATTAAAAGTTACACTCTTGGAAATTAATTTCACCGCATAGCACGCACCTGACTAACCATAATCTCGAATGATATCGTTTTCTTCCGTGATTTGCTAAAAACGGGAGTCGTACGCCTTTTTTGTGACACTTATGTTATTCATACTTGTCACAAAAAAGGCGTTCGTTTTCAACAAATGTTGGACGAGAACGTTGTCATTCGGAATGGTGGTTGGCTAGGAGCGTGCTATGTTGTGAAACTCATTTTTTAAAGTGTAGGATGTTTATTTAATCAGTGAGCGTATGCAAATGAGCCGCTCACTACTCAGTTCATAGCCGACCTGCCAAGGATCTTTACCGAAAAGAAATTTCTTCGATGGTGCCGCCCGTTCACGAATTATTCAGCCGGGGGACTTTCGTGAAACACCCTGTATAGTGCACTCTAAAAACTGAACTTCACCGCATAACACGCTGTGCGCCAACCGTTGCCACGAATGATACAGTTATTGCTTCTGATTCGAAGAGAGTATGGAGGGTACGCCCCTTTTTTTGTCAATTTAGATACATGATAATTGACAGAAAAAGGCGTACGCGTCCCTCTTTCCTCGAATCAGAAGCGATAACCCTATCAATCGTGGCACTTGGCGCAGAGCGTGCTACGCGATAAAGTTCAGTTTTTACACCCTTAAAAATGAACTTCACCTCATAGCACGCTCCTAGCCAACCGTCATCTCGAATGATATCGTTATCTGACACGATTTGTTGAAAACGGGGGGCGTACGCCTTCTCTGTGGCAATTATGACCGGCATAAGTGTCACAGAAAAGGCGTACGCCTCCCGTTTTCAACAAATCAGGGCAGATAACGCTATTATTCGAGACGATGGCTGGCTATGAGCGTGCTATGCGGTGAAGTTCATTTTTAAGCGTGTAGAGTGTAGATGGGGCAGTACTTGTAATTTGGTCGACCCCTTAAAGGGACTGCAAATCGAATGTTAAAGGTATATAGAACCTGTGTGTTCCTGAAAAACTTGTAACTTGAGCGGTTCTGATATGTAAGCAACCTTCTTCACACTAGCGTCGTATCCTATAGCGGCTGTTCAGCGAAACACAATCGGCACGCTCCAAAGCACAGCCGGCGCCATATTGGCGCCATCTATTGAATATATAGGAAACCTTCTTCGGCGCCGTCAGGGTCACAGAGCATGCGCAGGAGCGATGTGAAGAAGGTCCATAATTCTGGTGTACTCGTACATTCAGCTTTTTTTTTCTTTCTAGCAATCCAATTTTAAAGGTTGGTACGCCAAGCAAAATTTGTGTACTCGCGCCCCATCTGTTGAGGACGCGAGCGACAAGGCCGGCCATGTCGCGGGACGTGGCCAGCTGTCATCAAAGGTGCGCTGTTGGTGCCTCCCGGAACACCAGAACGTAAACCAGACATCCGTAGAAATCGCATCGATGCGTGGTTTCGCAAGCAGCAACGATGCCAACCGACTTTCACAGCTTTTATCTTCTGGTGTATAAGCGGAATTTTTTCAATCTGCAGGAAGGGATCCAGCTACAACGCCCCCCCTTTTTTTATTTTCATACACAGAGGTCGTGCAGGGTGCTGGGGATTCCATGTACTGGCGTGGTGAGGCATATTTCTACGGGATTTGCATTTTTTTTTTGAAGTGTTCATCTTGAGCGTTAGATTCGTAGACATCCTGACGACGCTTGGGTAAGTTTCGGGAAAAGGACGGCGGGGCTCAGTCCCACAAGCCCCGTAGCATTCGGCGCCTGTCTTTTGATCACTCTATGCGCACCGGATCCGTGGGTCAGTGTCGAGAAGCAAGTGACACGGAGACGCCGACAGAGAAAGGCCGACAGATCGCCCACAACGCGCATATATCAAGGTATATAGATGGTAGCGAAGCTTGCATTGGCCACCACGTCTTCTAGGGCGGCCATGATCAAGACCCTCAGCGCCACCCATCCGTTGCCGGGCAAACTACAAATTCCGTCATAATGACGTCACCTGGTACGTCACCATTACGTATAGCGCGGGGCGGGCGCTCGCGCTGCGCGTGCGTTCCACCGCGATGGCCGCGGAATGTCAGAACCGCTGTTGAAAGCAAATCCAAGAGCAAAAACTCAAACAATTTGTAAACAGAGAAGAATCAACACGAGCGACATGCGTGCAACAAAGGACACAGGAGACCAGGTGGGGGCTTGCTTTCTTTTATCACAGGTAAATTCGCCACGCCATTGTAAACAGTATAAATACCCAGTATGACAGTCCATGTACTGAATAAGCACGAAAGGATAATGTACAAATCCCAGCAAACACAGGTGGGGCCCAGGATCTTAATATCCAATGCATGCTGCTATAGCTGTCCCCATGTACATCTGGAACTTTCCACATATCTCTCGTACAAAGAAGGTGGAAGTGAACATATTTGCGCTTGAAGATCACATTATATGATATTTGCATACTGTGTGGTGCTATGTCTGCCCACAGTTTTTGGCACTGTAACGAATGCTATGGGGGAATAAGAAGGCACAAGTCCATTAGCTCATTTTAGAAGTCTGTGATACTTTATCTTGCAAAACAGGCACAACAGTATCAGCTTCCAGCAATGACAACCTTGTTCAGTGTGTACACACTCTGCTGATGACTACTTCTACTTTGATTACAAGAGCATTTTTGTATTAAAGGAATGTCAAAGCACCGACAATGTTCTGCGCTTCTGCTATTTTGTGCACATTTTGCCATGTGGTGTAGATTTGCAAGCTGCACAAGGTGCTTAGCCCTGCACATAACTGTTTCTACCTACTTTCACACAACTACTGAACTCAGCGCAGGATTCAAAATATAAAATTACCTGCTAGGGATCTATGTACACAGGTATGCACTTAATACGTATCAAAGAATAGGCAAACTGCTGAAGATTCAAAATAGAAAATGTATGCAAGGTATCTATTCACACAGGTGTACAAACACTAAACATATAAATAATTGGCAGCACAGACTACTGAACTCTGCATGGCTGTCAAAATACAAATAACACAGTAAGTAACTATGTGCAAAAGTGCACTTTGACAAATCGTATGCTTCACACGAATGAAAGAATTACAAGAGGTCGTGTGTAATCTAGGTTACAACTGAAAGCACTGGATAGACAACAGAACTAGGCAAATCCCTTTGCCTGGTTCTGTTGTCTATCCAGTGCTTTCAGTTGTAACCTAGATTACACATGACCTCTTGTAATTCTTTCATTCAAATCCCTTTGCATGGAAAGAAAACTTCTGGTTACATCACAACAACGTGCAGAGATTACGAACTTAGTCTCGCTGCCTGCTGCAGTGCCTTCTGACGTAACGTACTACTTCGTACTTCCTCATTCCTTTCTCGTGCAAACCAGAAAAGTCTTACCCTCAGAAAAAAGTGAAACAGATCATCATACACGGATGAAAAACACAAACTCAATGTCTTTGGCACAAGTATGTCCAACGCTTCACACAGCTTGGACCTGACCCCATGGGAGGTGAGGAATGTCTTAACGTTGGCTTTGAAGACTTCCTCACACGCGCCCACAAACGTCACAAAGGCAGGAAGAGGAACCGACAGCTCCAAAGTCAGTACTGTCCACATTCTTGACACTCAAATAAAGCAATAGCTGGCTACTGTCCTGAAATGAGGCATTCCCTCGAGGAATGTCCCAAGTTGAACTTGGTGGTTCGAAATTGAAAAGACGACGATGAAGAAGAAAACGGCTATGAACAGTCACAAAGTGCGCGGTCAACGTACAGCAAACTCGTGGCATTCCTTTGGTAGGCGTTGCCATTCTGCAAGTCGGCTTCACCTAACACTACCGTGTATTGCGGTCAAGCCCATTTCAAGGAACGGCCGGCGTTGCTTAACTTTGCGTTTGTTTTCCGCTAAATTGAGCGAAACTTTTCGATTCGAATTGGGAGGGGCAAGGAAAGCTGCCATTGCCCCATTAATCTAACCTAACCTATCACAAAAGTAACCAAGCTTATGACGTCTTACGCTGATTCAGTGAAGTTAGGTTAGATTAATATGGCCATGGCAGCTGCCGCTTCACCTCATTATCGAAACGTATTTGGGGGGGCAAGGGAAGCTGCCATGGCCCCATTAATAAAACCTAACTTATCTCAAAACTAACCAAGCTTATGACGTCTTACGTTAGTTTAGTGACGTTAGGTTAGACTGATATGGCAATGGCAGCTTGCCTCTTCACCTCATTATCAAAACGAATTTGGAGGGGCAAGGGAAGCTGCCATGGCCCCATTAATCTAACCTAACTTATCATTAAAATAACCAAGCTGATGACGTCTTACGTTAGTTTGGTGAAGTTAGCTTAGATTAATATGGCAGCTTGCCTTGCCCCCAAATCCGCTTCCATAATGAAGTCGGGAGGGTGAGGCAAGCTGCCACAGCCGCACTCATCTAACCTAACTTATCACTAAACAAACAAAGTCTATGATGTCTTCGTTAGTTTAGTGATAAGTGAGGTTAGGTTAATGGGGCCATGGCAGCTTGCCTTGTTCCACCAAGTCCGTTTCAAACCAAAAATGGCGCAGAAATCAGCAAAAGTCACGCTTAACAGCGAAGAAACGAAGTGCGGAGTTCACGGTGCCTTGAAGTTTGCTTTCCTGGAACACACATAAATGGATCGAACTAAATTTAGCGGAAAACGTAAAGTTAAGCAACATCGGGCGTTCCTTGAAGTGGGCTTGACCGCAATACACGGAAGTATTAGGTGAAGCCGACTTGCAGAATGCAACGCCTACCAAAGGATTGCCCAAACTTAGCAGCTAACAACATGGAGAGCGACAGGAACCGGAAGAGTACTCGGCTCTGTCTATAATCTTACGTATTACTGGCAGACCGCGCGAATTGCTACATTAAAAACATGCATATTGTATTAGTACAGACATTATTCGCGCCTCCGATTAAATTATTTTTGATTACCTCCGTAGTTTGCCCCTCAACAACCACGCTCGCATGTGTATCTGTATCATGAAGGGCGCAGGGTTGCTAACACAGATTTCGTATTTTTTCCCGCCTTCGCTGCCATCTATATTTACCTTGCATATATTGGTACAGGTTACGAAAATGTAAACAGAACTTCTGAAGGCTTGCTGTTATTCTTCAAGAAGCGTCTGATAGTAATTAGTAACCCGTCTAATTGAAACAGAGTACTATGTATTGGCATCATCGTGGAAGACCAGCCATATTGGCTGGCTCCCTTTAACGCAACAAACGCACTAGTCTACAACCACCGCAACGCCAACACCCGAAGACGAGCTCACGGCAGGTCTGGGATTGATGTACGTGCCAGATGCCACCTCGCAACAAACCAAAACTCACGGAGAGTTGCTCGAGGGACAGCAGCACGAAGGATGTTAGAAGCGGATGACATACCTACCATTGCTTTCTTCGAAGAGGGTCGAACAGAGTACTCATGGACAAAGTCATTGTTAGTGCGATGACTGCCGCGAACGCTGTGCTGCAGTCTGCCCACTGCCACATATCATCAGAGCTAGTTATTCAACTTTGCCGGTGTGGTGGAAGCTTAACAATAAAAGTGTCCGCCTCTCACGCCACTTAGCGGTACGCAGTGAAGACGATGTTCCACATTTGAGGACTGAAATAAATGATTATCATGGTGCACCATTAAAATTGAACGTCACCACATAGCATGCTCCTAGCCCTTTCGACCCTTATGTACTCAAATGAGTACACATTCAAAGACGCCTGGAAATACTCCGTAGAAATCGCGTGGTTTCGAACGCAGCAACGATGCCAACCGACTTTCACATCTTTGATCTTCTGGTGTGTAAGCGGGATTTTTTTTTCAATCTGCAGGAGTGTACACTGCAGAACCTCCCCCCTCCCCTTCTTTTTATTTTCATACCGAGAGGTCGGGCAGGGTGCCGGGGATTTCATGTTCTGACGTTGTGAGGCAAATTTCTACGGGATTTTCATTTGTTCGAAGTGTTTATCACGAGCGTCAGCTGGTAGAGTTCTCGTAGAGGTGCTGACGCAGCTTGGGGAAGTTTCGGGAGGAGGACGACGGGGCTCAGTCCCTCAAGCCCCATAGCATTCCGCGCCTGTCTTCTGATCACTGTACGCACACCGGGTCCGTGGGTCATGGTGGAGAAGCAAGCGACACGGAGACACCGACAGAGTTTTTCATCCCCATCCATCATTTGCGAGAAGGAGGCCGGAACCGCGCACTCAGAAGCATCACAAGTAAGGCAGTAATCCGCCCGAGGATCAATCGTGTTTAGTTCGGTGGCCAACGATAATGAAGTCTTAACGTTTTCAAACGCATTACGTGCCCTTGAATTCCAGGGAATAACATTCAGTATCTTCTTTTTGATGAGATCCGTTAACATAGCTACTTTTTCCGCGTAATTGCTGATGTATTCTCGATAGTAGTTAAATAGCCCAAAAACCCGTCGAAGCTCGGTTTTTGTCTGCGGCAACTTCAATTCGCGAATCGCGGCAACCCTCGTGGGGTCAGGTGAGTGCTTTCCCGAGCCTACGACATGACCTAGATGCTTCACCTGCCGCTGAGCAAACTTACATTTACGCGGGTTGATCTTCAACCCTACTCGCGCGATTGCATCCAACACTGCCCTCAGATGTTCCACGTGCTCCTCCCATGTCGTTGAAAATACAGCGACATCATCAATGTACGCTACAGCATATGCACGGTGATCGTTAAGCACCTCATTCATTGTCCTTTGGAAGGTGGCGGCCGAATTGCGCAGCCCAAAGGGCATTACCCTCCAAGCATAAAGGCCCCGATGCCTGGCAAACGCTGTCAATTTCTGTGACGTTTCATCCATTGCAATCTGCCAATAACCACGCGTCATGTCCACGGTAGTTATGTACCGCGCCCGGGCAACACTGTAAAGCAACTCGGTAGAGTCTCTCATCGGAAACCGATCTGGTTCTGTAATCGCATTTAGCCTTCGATAATCAACACACACACCCTAACAGAACCATCTTTCTTGGCCACACACCACAGGGTGGGCACATTTACTCGCGACTTTTTGTAAACAGAACTTCTGAAGGGTTGCTGTTATTCTTCAAAAAGGGTCTGATAGTAATTAGTAACCCGTCTCTAATGCATTATCTATAGTACTTCAGTATGACGTCGTACCTGTCCGCCACTCCCGGACGGGCTCCCGCGCTTCTCCTCGGCGAACGTAGAAGGTCGCCTCCATTTGAGTTCCTAAAAGCGTTCAGAATTTGAATGAATGAAACGTATGAAGAACGGAGAGGTGATGACTTGTGTCTGCCATCAAAATTCCAAGTTTTGCATGGCGGTATCTTAAAATCGGTATCTTTTATCTTAAAAAGTTTATCAGGCTAAGCATTTGTCGTGTTACACCTCAGAATAATGTCTCTTCGACTGCAATGTCGAAAAGTTGAATATCCTACGAGAAATACGGTGTCACACCTGTGTATGATCCTGGGATATGTCATATAATTTGATTGAATTCATTTCGACTGGACAAGAAATACTGCTATCGGTTTGCTTCGGGACACTTCACTGCGTCCGGCCGTGCCAAAGCGCGCCTTGAACACCCTTGCTGTGTGCTCAGTATACTCTACGACGTCAAATTTCCTACAGTGAGGAGAGCAGATCTTCCAACTCCATGTGAGAGTCGTGGGCTGTATTCAATATTCATCTGTAGCTTATGCTGCCTGTGCTGCAGCTGGAAGGACGCAGGTACGCGGCAGTTCTCTCATGGTCTACATTGTACAGCAGCGAGATCCGTACAGCTCTTGTTATGGCATAAAACACTGCGGAGTGCAGTTTTTAACGTCTAAATAATTTGTCCAGGTAGACTTTAAGGGTGGACTTCGTATAATATGCGCTATAACAGCACAACATACCGTACTGCATTTTTCTTCTTGCTTCGTAACTTTCAAGACGAGTGATGATGGCTGGCGGTGGCCGTATTTGTCGAGGGATATTTTTTTACGCTGCAGCGCCCTGTTCCAGGCTTCCTCAATTCACGATGACGAAGGAGAGCAGAACTACGTATGTAGATGCTGCAACCGAGAGTTCTGTTGAACGTGACCAATCGGGCGGCTCGTGAATGTGAGTGGAAAATGCTTCAAAATTAATGGACCAGTGTGGTTTTGCAAAACACCTTTATTTCGCAGAGCCAAAGGAAAACGTCATCTCTCCCAATGACAGTATCCCTTGCATTCCGGTTGGTTACTGCAAGAACACAAGACAAAATTGCTACAAAATAAATAGTGTAGTGTAGCTTTAGAAAACGGTTTAAAGCATAGATTGAAAAGTTACTCGTCAAAAAGAACTCGTTACATGTTAAGTTACCGTGTGCAAAATGTAACTAAGTTTATAACGAAGTCCTTCAGCCTGAAATGTAACTCGCAGTTACTGAGTTACTTAAAAAAAGAAAGAGTTACTTCCAAGTTACTTGGGATACAAAGTATCATTACGCAGGTGCAGCGCACGTGAGCAGTTGAGTTAGACCTTGAGCTGCCTGCGGAGGAGTGCAACACGCTTAGATCGTTTTTGTTTACGTCCAACAATAGACCTCTCCCTGTTTGTAAACAAATGACGTCATAGTGTTCGACAGCGCCGTCATAATGTAGAATTGAACTACACTCGAAGCTAAAGGTGAACAAAGTCGCGCCCGAAAGCCACGGTCTTGAGGGAATTACGATATGGTCCCTTAAAGAGACGCGACCCTCGGTCCTGCTTTTCTTTCAATGGGAGGCAGCGGAGAAGTGCCCGTTCGTGCAACCCAGCCCGCTCCTTCCGATTTGTTTCGGTTTCAGTCTGTCTACCAATGTCATGATGACGTTTCTCTGGTAGAGGTCTATTCGAACGCTTTGCATCTTACTCCCCCTGTGGGCTCACAATGATTCAGCTTAATTTCAATGGCAGCGGTCCTTATTTCCTGAATAAAATACTGTCAGTGATTGAATATCACGTTTTATGGCAAAAAGTGCCATGAAGGAACCGGAGTGAAAACAATAAAATATGTGGACGTGAGTGAAAAGCAAGTTAAAAGTAACTTGGAACTTAAGTTACTTTGGCAAAGTTAGTCCCATTTCCCCCTTTTCGATCAGCCTCATATGACTTCTCCACCAGGTGACCCTCCCCGGGCGCGAGGGTCGTTGCTAGGAGACGAGTGTCCTCTCCATAACTTGACATCATTGCAATTTGTGCGCTTACGTTTACCTCATTCGCTCGTCGCGGCATCGAAACTTGTAGAGGCTCAGCAGGTGTTCAAAGATTGACAGAAATGCACAGCTTTCGTTAACAGGCTTGAAATTTCGCGTATGGAATGTTTGAGGCATCTTCTTTTCATGGACGAAATAAAATAAACGCTGTTTTCTGAGTCCGGAGTGGCACTCTAAAGAGTTAGCACGCATGCTGAAGAAGTTGTGATACTTCAGCGCAACTTATGTAGGATAAATGTAAATGAGTGTTATTCTTATGACGTTATCTTGTATTCAAATTTTTTCTGGAATTTTTTTCTGCTGGTGAAATCACGTCACATCAAGGATTGCTGTTCGTGCTTCTCGTCGCCATGCAACAGACCATGACAGAGAGACGGACCACAGACCAGTTACAGTATAACAGGCCAGACGGAGAGTTGCGTACGCCATAACGGCACGAAGGAAAGTAATGCTTAGTAGTGAACATCTTAGGAAAAATCTTCCCGGAAACTACACCGCAAGCGATGCTGCCCCGACGACCGTTTTACGGGACGCGCATTCTAAGACACGGCCCACCCAAGGGCGGACCGCGTTATCAAGGGGCCCTTCTCCAAATATGAAGGACCGGCTCCCTTTCGGCTCCCTCCACCGCGAAAGATCGAAAGATCAATACGCGGATTTGAAGGGAGACCCTGTATCGCCAACTGTAGGATGGGACAAGTGTTAGCTTGCCCACATAAAGGGAGACCAGAGGGAGGGAACAACGAAATAAGGAAACTTTATTTACAGTACACAGGTGACCTTTACAGGACGCAGGGAACAACGAATAAGGAAAATTTATTTACAGTGCACAGGTGACCTTTACAGGATGCAGTGATGTTACTAACAATATGCCATGGGACTATTTACAAGATACATATAAGATGAGGTGTGTATTGTCATCAAGCAGGAGAGCTACCTATGGAGGTAGTCCCCTTACAAGATACATATAAGATGAGGTGAATGGAACAACGAACTGTATTGTTAGTGCGGCTACTGCCGCGAACGGTGTGTTGCAGTCTTCTCACGGCCACATATCGCCAGTGGTAGTTATCCAACTTTGCCGCTGTGGCGGAAGCTTAAAGGGACCATGAAAGGATATTTGACAAGCCCACGATCATTTTTAATTGGTTCCTCTTTACTAAACCATTCATTCTGTGAAATGTGAAGTTGAAAATGGCTGAAATACCGAAGATATTCTACAGGGTGTTACCCTATAAAAGTCTACCCGCGCCGGCATGCCGTGCTCGCCAATTACTCAATTCAGGCGGTACAGTGTGTTGCCTACGTATAAAACTCATAAGGACATTCCATCATGGTAAATATCGAAGTGATTGAGCTCCGTAACGCAAAGTTATAGCTCAAAACGTGAGGTTCCAGTAGTCAAAACAGCCAAGATGGCGCCTCTCAGTTAGCAGACGACATCCCTTTTGGGTGTCGTCTGCTTAGTATGCGTCAGCATTTTTCGTTCCTCACGTTGCTTACTTCTGAGCAAAATACGACAGTTACACGAAAACGAAATGAAAACTGCAGTTCCATCCGGCTGGCAGGATATGCGACACGTTGTCGTGTGGGGAGCAGCATGTCAAGTGCTCTTCTCAACGCCGCCATCTTGTTTGTTTTGACTATGGAAATTGCACGTTTTGAGTTATAACTTCGTGCTGCGGCACTCAATCACTTTGAAATTTACCACGATTAAATGTCCTTATGAGCTTTGTATAAAGATCGCACAATGTGCCACCTCCATTGAGTAATTGGCGAATACGGCGTGGCGGCACGGGTAGACTTTTATAGGGTAACACCCTGTATATTAACCACGGGCGTGAACTCCAGCTGCTACGGTCCACCTCCGAGACGGACATGCACAGAACATGCTGCTGATTGGTGGACGGGCTTTTGCGAGCAAACAAAAAAATTTTCAAACAAGCTTGCATACTTCGCCATGAAATATGCTTTAATTGACCTGGAGACAAGATTGTATCTAGCCGTTGACACAGAACCCTATGAGAAATGTAATATAGCCGTTCACTGTCAGCGTGGTTACCGGTGCACGTTTTCCTCTTTGAACTTCTTCTTCGTCAGAACATACCTTTTACGAGCTGCTGAGTACCGAACGATACTTATAGCGAATTCGGGTGGTCATTTCGTAGCCACACGGCCGAGCGCTCGGAAATTGCTAGGTCGGCGACCGAGCTGGATCACGTGACCGCTGCCACCCGAACATGATTGCTAGGAATCTAGCGGTTTTAGGTACTTGGACCACGCTAGGGGCGTTGCGGTCGCCCGTCTTCGAGTTTTGTCGTCTGCTAAACCACGTGAATTCAACATGCGGGCAAATGAGGTCACTCTCCACCGTTGCAGTGCGGATGTGACGACACCGGATACAGTTGAACAATCTGCTGCTCGACAGTTTTGAGACCGAGCAAAAACAGTGCTAGCTAGCAAATTCCGAGCGCGCGGAAAGCGCCACGCGGACATGCGAGATTGCTTCATTTTGACCAAGCGAACATGACTGCTCGAGATCTGGCAAAAAAAGTTGCTACGAAATGACCACCCGAATTCGCCAATAGACGCTGTGTCGCATAATCGCTTCCGCCATCGCTGACAATTTGCCTTTCGTCATATTTGAAGTGATTTGGACGGCAGATATACGACGTCGTTGTTATCCAAACCGAGTCCATGCACCCACATGGTCCTGCGGGGTGTGTCCTCATCGTCATTCACAGTTGGCTGAGGGAATTGGATGGCGATGACATAAGCCCGCTTCGAAATCATAGATCCAGCGGTCACGCCCTGCTATTTTTGTCTGATAACTGCGCCCCCGTTGTACTGAATACGGTTAAAAGCCGACGTGTGTACGATAATCAGGGATCATGAGAATGGTTTCCTGCAGAGTGCTCGGAATTAGTGAAAATCATTTCATGGTCCCTTTAGAAATAAAAGTGTGCCTCTCACGCCACTTAGCGGCACGCAATGAAGACGGCGTTTCACTTTTGAGGACTGAAATAAATGTTGATCATGGTGCACCCTTAAAAATGAACTTCACCACATAGCACGTTCCTAGCCAACCATCATTCCGAATGACATCGTTCTCTCCCCTGATTTGTTGAAAACGGGAGACCACTTATGCAGAAATGTTAATTGTCACAGAAAGGCGTACGCCCCGGGCTTTCCGCAGATCAAGAGTGATGGAGATATCTCTCTGTACAATGGTTGGCTTTCAGCGTGCTATGTGGTGAAGCTTCGTTTTAAGAGTGTGGCCAACCATCATACCGGATGACAACGTCCTCTCCCTTGATAGGATGAGTATGGGAGGCGTGCGCCTTTTTCGTATCAATTATGCACGACATAAGGACAAAAAATAAAAATAAAATGAAAGGCTCCCGTTCTCGATAAATCGGGTGAAAACGTTGTCATTCGCGATGATGGTTGGCTAGGAGCGTGCTATGTGTTGCAGTTAATTTTTAAGAGTGTACCCCACTAGTTCACAGCGCTCCCGGCGCATTCGTCATCATCCATGATAAGAGCGCGCTATCTCAGCCATGGAACGACAGAACGATCAGCGCTGTGTCAGTCGCGTTGAGAAGGCATACCAAAGCGTCTCTTGTGGCTGTTCCTAATCTTCCGTAGCCCCCGTAGCCCTCGAGCGACAACCAGTAGATGAACGCGAAATTGACAGCTGCATAGCTGATACAAAGATCGAATTGGTGCACTGCTCCGCGCAAGAGATATGTACACCGAAAACGATTAATTACTGGGAAAAATCGTTAGGTGTCGACGCGGTGTTTTTCTTTGACTATTTTTCGCTAAAGGTCACGATGCGTAAAACAGTGGTTCCGTAAGCGTGCGAAGTAATAGTTAAAAGTTACACTCTTAGAAATTAACTTCACCGCATAGCACGCACCTGGCCAACCGTAATTTCCAATGATATCGTTATCTTCCCTGATTTGCTAAAAACGGGAGTCGTACGCCTTTCTTGTGACACTTATGTTGTTCATAACTGTCACAAATAAAGGCGTTCGTTTTCAACACATGTTGGACGAAAACGTTGTCATTCGGAATGATGGTTGGCTATAGGAGCGTGCTATGTTGTGAAACTCAATTTTAAAACTGTAGGATGATTATTTAATTAGTGAGCGTATGCAAATGAGCCGCCCACTACTCAGTTCATAGCCGATGTCCAAAGGATCTTTACCGAAATTTCCTATAATAATAATAATTTTTTATTTCACCAATGACACTTGGTGAGGGGATACAGACAAAAAGCTGCAAAAACTGCAGCTTCACGAGGTCTGACCTCCCTTTGTACACTCGACAGATACAACAAAGCAATGACAAATAGCAAACCAGACAATGCAAAGCGAACAGAAATGACAAATAGCAAACCAGATGAATTACGGAGTTAGACAATGGTAATGAACACAATGCATTAAGATGCATAAAACAAAAAAGCTGTGAGAACACACGAAATAATATGACTATCCTAGTGAACATACATGGCCTTTACAGAGCGAATTGAAAGACAGCAGACGTTCATGTTGTTTTGGATACGGGAATTAATATGTCGTGAAAAATTCTATGAAACCAACTGTGAGCCATAGTTAGTTCGTGCACACGGTGTGAAGTAGGGCTGATTGTAGCGTAGTGAATAAGAGGCTAATCTCATGGTTAAATTACAATCTTCACCATCTTGGATGGTGCCGCCCCATAGGTCCTGTACGAAATTATATACGACTTTGTAGAATCCTATAAAACTCATATAGGCCCTATATCTGTCATTTAGGACCCATATTCACTCCTATATAAGGTGCTTATAGGTTTTGATAGATCCTGTATCAGGCAGTATATGTCCTATAAGTACGCATGTAGGAGCTGCATGGAGCTAGGTCCTATAAAGGAGTCGATGTAGGAACTATATTGCCCAATGTTGCATCAAAATACCGTGGTCTCCCGTTAAGCGGAAGTGGTTTAAGCTATTCCGGTTACGCCGAACAAATCGCTTGAACTTTATGGTCTTGTCACATAAAGAAAAAAAAAATCGTCTAACACGAACCTCATCGATTCGGTTAATGCGAATATCGTGACCACACAATTCGTAAGAATATACACAATTTGATGCCGTCTTACTGAACTTAGTGGATTTTTCGAAACGTTGTCGAACGCTCAGGACCGCCTGTTTCTAACGCTCGCTTCACCTCGCGCAGCCACCAACAGCACCCAACTATGGGCCCAACTAGCCCGCCATAACCCAACTGCAGCAGCCAACTACACTTTTTGCATGCGTTCGCGCAGCCACATTTTTTTTTCTTCTTCCGTCCATGTTTCCATGCGCAATAATTACGTTCGATTCGATCGGCTGAGGTTTCTCCTTTCTGAGCAAGGCAGTTCAGTTTCTGTGATCACCACCTTGTCTCGTTTTGTCCTTTTTTTTTGTTTACCTTGCAAGGCACATGTAATGGGGATTTGCGATTGTGATGCATGTTCCAGCGCAGCAAAGAAAATGAAATAAAGGAAGTGCACCATCTGATCCAAAGTTGTAATTTGGCATTTGCGTACATGTTGTGAAATCACCACAATTTTTTTCATCCTTGCCAACTCTATGGAGAGCGCAATACATTTGGTTAGCGTTTATGGTACACTTCAATAGTAGACTTGGGTATTGTAATTTGATGCACTTCTGTTAGGATGAACTGCTGGTAAGACTAACAACTTTTTGAGGTCTCTCCGTGAGGTCCCTCGGTCTTAAAGGGAGACACTGTGGGTTCACGCTTGGGCCTGTATGGAAAGGGCTTGGAGCTGGGGATGCAGTTCACCGCTATGTCATAAAACAGGCTTAGTGGCACTCAGTTTGTCCCGTGCTGACAAAACATAATATTAAATTTTGTATAACGTACAACTGAACACTGAAAAAGTGAATTAAAAAGGCGAACATCTTTGAATGAATACCCTTATAACAGGAGTGTCGGAACGCCAGAAGTAACAATGTTTACTGCCGAAGAGATGATGATGAACGAACAAGAAATGCAAATGCATGTGCACCAATGAACCGTTACCTATGCGAAAAGTCAGCCTCCCTTGTTTAGAAGTAATTCAAGGTGTCACATGATAACCAAGAATAGACGAGAGTCAACCACAACCAACAAATTTCAAACAAACACAATATTACACACTTGTATTTGCAATATGGTGATTTACCAAAGCCTGCTGTTGTGCCCATGACACAACTGTATGAACGTTTACAGTCACATTAGGTATCATTATTAACACTTGTGCATGACATGTAGCCACTGAATGACCAATGGAATGATTGAAACCGGTATGCAGGTATATACAGACTTTCTGATACAGCATGATTATTGTCGTCTGAGGGAAAGCCTAGTCATGTTCTATGAGGTTTGGAACGCGAGACACATAATCCTCACCATCACCAAATGAAATGAAAACACATGGTCTTGCAATGTCACGTATACTAAGCAGAACCAATGTGTGTGCAACAGACAAACACTGTGTAACATGTGATGGCAGTTATGCAGCACTTCCTTCTGGAATAATTTTAGGACAAAGTAACATAGACTTGCCACTGAGTTGTGAACTTTGGTCAGTCACCTTTAAGATTCGCTTCATTTTATAAAAGCTCCCGTCTTTAGACTCAAAAATGGAACAGTTTTTTCTCCCAGACCGATACTTCTCACTGTGAAATACTGTGCCTAAATAACTGAATCTGAAGGGTTCTTGCACACGAGGTACACATTGCAGCAGTGATTCCAGGCAAGAAGTCTCCTGATGTGAGAGAAAAGAAACATGCTTGGGCACACCAAACATAACAGCGCCATCGACACGTCGTGCACTCTGAGTCTTTGGATGACCGGGATGGTTGTGGCAGAGCTCTGCCACGTTAGCTGGGAGTGGAACCACTGAGAGCAGAAATCGAAGCTCCTGTGCCATAATGACCCGTTCTAGTACCTGCTCAGGGACAGCTTTTGCAGCAGTGACTAGATTCACAATAACGCCATTGCCGCTTTCGAATCTGAATGCTAAATGGTCCCAGAGTGGTCCAAAGTTCTTTGCTGCGTTGGCTAGGTGCAGCAGCTGGTGAACGTTGAAACTCATGCAACGATGACCGTAGAGGTTTGCTGCTTGCTGCACAAAGCGTCTCAGAAGACATTCTGAAGTGGGGTTTAGCACAAGTCAATTGCATAAGTTTTTGCGGCGGCTAGTAATTGACAAAGCAGCATGGAGCTATAAATGTGCTTATCTACCATTGATTCCCACCTAAAAGTACCTTATTATTATTATTATTAAAATTACCTTAAAAGTAACTGGTTACTTCTATACAGGCCGTGGACGAATCCAGCGATCCAGTTAAAAATGAAATCAGAGAACCTCAGTGGGAAACAGTCAATATTTCGAACAGAGACTGTCCTGCTTCAGGGCACCGTCTGCATCATGGGCATCACTTTTAAACGTTAGGTGAATGACGTGTGAAAAGAGACATGCACAGTAGGGAGAAAAATGCTGTACATCCTCAAAGCTATGTGAATAACCATAAGTTCTTGGGGGTCATTGTTAGTGTCGAGTTGCTGGGTAGGTCAACACGCAGAAAGGAAGTCAAAAGATGATGATTACCGAAAAATATAGTAGGTATGCATGCACATGAGGTAGAACACACACATACATGAACGGCTGAGGCCAAAACCCAAAATTTATTCGAAAGCCCAAGCTCTGTCCACACTGGGCGTCAAGATGGTTGTGAGACATGAGCTCAGCTAGGGTCAGAGGTGAGAACGTCTGTGAAGCCACCATTGCAGTGCTCCATTGTGCTATGAAGCTGGGAATATGAAATTGAGGCTGAAAAATTCATGACTTGATACTTACCAGCATAGCTAATCTGACCAAGCGTGAGTTCTTCTTGCAACAAAATGAATATTGCTTCAGAAAGCAAGGCAAAGTGCCGCAGATACTTCAGTGGAAGAAGGTGATGGCAGCACGGCAGGCAATAATAGAGAAGCCAATTTCTCAATTCGTGAGCTTTCCAATAGCACCTCTGTTCGGGGCAAGCGTGTGATGTGATGAGGAGGGCTTATGCTCAACAGACGGCTCTTTAGCAATTCAAGCATGCTTGGACGCCCTGGAAGGTTAAAAAATATACAAACATGCTGTGTAACTGCAGTACATTCTGAGCATGACAAGATACCAGTATCGTTCTGCCACAAAAACTGCATATTATTAAAGTTTGGAAAACTAGTGCCTCAACAATAAAATCTGCTGGGATGACTTGGGCTGCACCACACAGCAACACTTACCAATGTAATACCGTTCTTGGCTATTTGAGGAGTCTAACCAGTACTCGGTGAATTGCCTGACTGCACCGAGCAGAACGCAGTGCATGTAGTCCACAGTATATGACCACACGAGGTCAAACCGTGATGAATTCACAAATGGTGAGAGTCCTTTGAGGCCATTAACTGGTGTGCCAAGCTCTAGTGCAAACTTCATGTCCCTGAGGACACCAGCTGCAGTTCGCTCTACCTGAGATTCAACATCCAAGTACACCCGCCTCCCTGTAACAGATCCAAAAAGCATTGTAGAAATACCATGTCTGTATTTTGCCTACTTAAATGGAAGCAAGCAGGACCAGCGTCTACTGTTAATGTGTGGGAGGCGAGCACTAAATTTACGGATCCCTCACAAACACTGTTCAAGCAGGTGGCAGTTTTGTGCCTCCCCTGCTTCCAGTAGGCGCTGACCCTGTAGCAATGTCAACATAGCTCATGCTTCAGCAAATGTTACATCAACATATTTTTTACAGTGGGCTTACCTTCTTCACTTGTTGCACAAGAAAGGCACCATGGGCAACCAAATGATCCATTAAATTGGACATGGTTTGCGACAGCAGCCCTTGCAGGAGAGTCAACGCAGACGCATGTGGTATACACCTTGGTACGAAGAGGAACCGTGCAGCATTCCCACACCAACTGTACCACATTTCCCATGGTCTCAACAAATTTCCCAAGAAACGACCATAGCTCGGCGCGATCATGATCGCGGCAGCCTTGCCAGTGCTTCGTGATCGCACTCATGATCGCGATCATCAAGCTTTGATAAGGCATTGCGATCATGATTGCGCCGAGCTATGGAAACGACAGCATCTCAGGGTACTCGCGTCCGAACCACAACCCAGCAAGGACTGTGTTCTCGTGCCTCTGTGGTAATGGAAGCTCATTCACAAGAAGTTGAATAGGCCATACGGAAGAATTTGATGACTTGTAGAATGGGCTTCCATCTGTATTCAGCGTCACGGTCAAGTCTGTCCAGTTCAGTAACACTTTCTGACGAAGTTGACAGTGGGTTGCACCAGTTGTAATGTCACATATGACTTGGCACCCTTCGTCGCAGTCACGCTTCAGTTCACATAGGCTTTTGTAAAGCACACTTTTCAGCTTTTTAATCAAGTCGATGAACTGTTTTTTCGAATCCAGTATTACAAAAAAAAAACACCCAGCACCCTTTACTTTTGACAAGCTTGATACTGTTAAAGCTCAGCTCCGCCGATTTTCGACTACGACAGAATGGAGCCATGCTTGGGCTGTGCGTTCGTTTCCGCGCAGGGAGCATACATGTGAAAAATTTTCACCCATTTGTTTGTAGTTTTTAAGAAAACATTTTTTTAAATTTCCCTGGCACGGCGGTCATGTGGTCGGCAAACCCTGACCAATCCCGGCTTCGTCCTGGCTTAGCCGCGCTCGTGGCTTGGCTAACGCCAAATCGTCGATGCGATGGCGGAGATCTATGGGCGAAGGTGAATGTTTTGGGTGTGTTCCGTGATAGTTGCTGTCGTTAATAGCCTCAAAGATAGTTTTGCCGGTCTTCTTTAAAGGGACTATGAAATTTCCCGAACCCCCATACTTTTTTTCGATGGAAACTGTTCTTCCCGCAGAGAAACTAATATGCCACAAATTTTTCCGGACGAAGTCGCTCCACTCTGCTAGAAGCGCGCGTTGGAAATGTCTCTTCCGCGTTCCTCCTCTCCCGCGCATATTTCCCTGCCGATGGTGTAACTCTACGGACCGCTCTTCGGTTCCCCGTTACGTCACCGGTGTTGCACAATGGCAAGTAATGCCGCGAGCTCGCGCTGTGGCTGCCGCCACTGCCGAAATCTGCCGATCACGCGAAAGCTGCTGTCATGGAGATTCCCACTCCCGATGAACGCATACGCGGGATCCTACGGCGCATGCTCCTGGCGGGATTCCTCGGCTCGGCAACACGTCACGATGACGTGTTGCTGAGCCGGCTGTGGTCGCGTCAAGTTACCCGTTGTGTCTCCGCTCGGCAGCTCGTCACGGCGCGGCGCCAGCTGTCCTCCCTTCGCCGCTCCGTTTAAATTCGCTCCTGAGAAATCCGCTCGCGCGACGAAAGTAAAACTTCGGTTCGAGACTCAGAAAAATGTCTTCTTTCGAACGAAACGAAGAAAAAAATCGTTTCATAGTCCCTTTAACAAGCCTTACAGGATGGCCTCGTTATGCAACGACGGCCGTCGTGAGCGGACATTCTGTGCCCGCACTGTGCTTCATGCTACCAACAAGACCTAACACCTAACGTGTGACGTACTCGTACGCATTATCAATAGCTTTGGCAGCGCACTATGCGCGGACTTGCTGCGCGTGCAGAAAGCACCACCAAAGCTATTGAGAACGAGAACGAGTACGTGCTCGAAGACGAAGTATTTCTTATAAGAAACGTGATAAAACGGTGCGGTGGTCCCCGATAGCTCGTGACAGCTATTTCAGCACGATACAGCGGCCATGACGGAGTGTAAACACAAACTGGTTGCCAGGCAGAGCTGGCTAGGTGTGGCTATCCAATCCGCGCAGTTCCAAGTATAACGTCACAAGTGGAACCGCCGACCGGTAGTTTTTCTCAAATTTCTCACGAAGGAGTATGGAAATTTGGAAAGCAATGTGCGTTTATGAATGAAGTTGGGACCACGGTTCTAAATATCACAACGTCTTCATACTTTCGGAACAGCAGCGGAGCTGCACATCACAGGACAACCGAAATTTGTCCTGGCTCTGTTTCGGCAGCGAGTCACATCCATCACAAAAGTAGTGGTAATTTACCAAGGACGCACACTTCGGTGCCCAAATCTTTCTTAGAATGTACTTGGTGCGCGGGAGACCACTGTTCTGAAATCCACACAAGGCGTCGACCAAGTGCAAAAGGTCGTTCACAGCAGACCAGGGCGGCCCATGGGCGACAATGAACGACATAATCAGCACTATGGCCACTGAAATAGTCGTCGTTGAACCTGTAAAAGTTTTTGGATGTAGTTCCGTATCGGGACCACTGGCTTTTTTTAAAGAAAAAAGAACAAAAACAAAAATTGAACGCTTTTACGTGAAAGAGGAAGTAATTAGTAACGAAATTAAACAGGAATGACCCTCGTATATTGCGTAAAACGTATAGAAATTAAATTTTATCGCCGGTTTCTTGATGGCGATCCGCCATCTTGGCTGAGGACCTTACTGACCTAACCAGAGGCACAGTCTCGACGTCCGCACCGCCTAGTGCGTGCCTGGGGGAGGCGCCCCCCCCAGACCCCCCCAATCTGTAGAACCTAACTTAACCTAACCTCACTAAAGTGAGGTGATTTAGACTATTTCAACGACCCTACCTTTCTCAAGACGGCAAGTTTCGAATTTGTTAGGCTTAGCATTCCCGTGTTTCTCCTGCGCTAAAACTGAATCAGGTGGGGTTGTTTAAATGCATATAAAAAAACTTCTAGTCCACAGAATTTTATAATTCTTACATTTTTAGATTCAGTATATGATCTTCTTCCACTTCTATGCAATACTTACTTTTCTAACCCTTTCACTAATTTTTAAAAACGAGTGGTCCCGATACGGAACTACACCCGAGTTTTTGAGCCAAACTCAGCCGCATCTGCTGCATCGCGCAAACAAATCTGCGTTGTCGAATTGTGGCACGGTATTGTGATCGACGTCCAAATCATGCTTCATCCTCGGAGAAAGTGTCACTGGGAGTCTCACTGTCAAAATGCTCGTCGTCGTTTTTACTAATATCACCGTGTAGTTGACCGCTGTTCTCTTCTTCTTCCTCCGCAGGGAGGCGGCTGTCATCTAATGCCGTGTAGTCGCCTTCCTCGACTTCATAGCTGTCGTTGTTTTGCGCACTGCTGGAGTCACTTTCCACGGTGTGTACGTCGTCAGGGGAGACATTCGATGCGGCTTCAGAACGAGAAAATGAAGAGTTGTGAGTTGCAGAGGAGTCCACGGCCGCCGCACGCTGAGATGTTTCCGAGTTGGAAAGGCTGTCGCCCCCGCGGTATTCCGCTTGCTTCCTGAACCACAATGTAGAACGAGGAAGGACTAACGGCTGACCGGGACCTAAATACAGTTTCCGTCGCTTTTTCTCACCGCCCTGGCTCATGATAACGTAACCTGCGACGACAAATATTCGAGAATACGATGACAGAGAATAGTTGGCTTGCGTCGGCTGCAAAAGGTAGTAACCAAGTCAAGGGGAAGCGGGAAGACAGGAGAAAAGGCAGGTCCGATGTTAAGGTGCCTAAGGGTCCCTAAATTACACGAATGTAGTGCGAAATGTCAGCTACGCCAAAACACGCGTACGTTGTGTACAAGGATGGAGGCAAAGCCATGGTTGCGACAACAGTCGTAACCCCGACAAGACAAGCAGGTCCGAGAAACATCTCTAAGACGTCACTTGGGGAAGACGACGATATCCCTATAACATCCGAAATACAGCCCCAAATGATCCCTGTCACGTAACAATGGCACACCCGGATATGCCTCTGGGACGTATCTGGCAGGTCCCATGGGGCTTTCTTTGGGATTAGCATGGTACACAAATGGGATGTGCCCGAAGGGCGCTCCTCCTCTCCTACCCCCTCCATTTTTCTGCGTTGCTTGGCCCCGTTACAAAAAAATGCGCACTCAATACTAAATGCGATTGCACAACGACGATTGAAAATTTGAAGCAGGGAGTTCAGAAAAGAACTAGTTTATTCTTACTATTGAGACTCGCAAGTGTAATTCTACATCCATCATTTGCATGCGGAATTGAAGCATTTGGCATAACAGTAAATCGCAATATCACAGCATCAAGAGCAATCCACAGTAATAAACTGTATATCACAGATCAGCTTTGTTGTGGCCTTCCTGTTGTTGTACTTTTGTCTTGTCTTGTTGTACAAGTACTTTCTCAGTCAAGTCTCAACTTACCTTACTCAACTCAGCCTTACAATAACAGATTGCACTGCTGGAAGGGAGATGCTCCAAAATGTTTATCAAACATGCAGCACAGTAAAAAGAGAAAGCTTAAAACATAACCTAATTACCTAAAAATTAATCGCTGGGCATATCACCTTATGAAAGAACTGGCTAGAGAGAGTTCCTTTCTCTATGTCACATGAACTTTGTGATATCCGTGTTGAATAAAAATGAAAAATTACCATAAAAATATCATGGCACCAAAGACTGCAACACACTACAAGGTACCCACAAAACAATCTGTAAAAACAAACAGAAAATAGGACCTTTCATAATACCCTGGCATTCAAACACTAAGACAAACTCCAATGAAAAAGACTGACTTCGCCTGAGCATGTTGATGAGATGCGGCGACCAGGTATCGTTCTTCTCGCAACAGTGTGTGAGTGTGAATAAATGATGGTACTTAGGCGATGGCAGGTTCCAATAAGACAATGAGATAATCTCAAATGTATCAAAGTTCCAAACACTGTGCACTTATCTGCATGTACAACACATGAAAGGTGAAAGGTGAAAAAATTCTGACTTGTAAAACGTAAAAAGTGTAGGTAGCCACATATTCAAGCACACATGATGCTTCAGGTACGAAAATTGCAGTCAGTTTTGGAAGTGCTTCCTCCGGGTGGGAAGGCCGCGATTCAGTCAAGTTCGCACCGTCAATGTCACGAACCTCATCCACATCACCGCTCCCGTGGTCGCAAAGACTTTGATCTACCAACACGGGACGTGGCTCATGATCACTAGGAGTGTTCACCAACATCGAAAGCGGTTCGCTTGACTGGCCCACAAACATCGAACGGGTTTCACTGCCGGCGTCACCATCGTTGCGACAGTCATATGATGCTCCTTCAGTTTATCACGCAAAAGCTTCCCGCTACAGCTTGGCTCACATCACGATGAAGTGTTCGCCTTGATGTTCGTTTGCTGCGTCTCATGATGAACACACTTTGATCGAGGAGTAGCTCACGATGTTCCTAAACCGAAGTTAAACGAAGAAAAACGCGTTTGAGCATTACAACGCTTTGCATGTTTTCAAACTAACAGCAAGCTTCACTGTCGATTCCGAATAACACATCAAAAGTATACTTACAATTCATTGACATAACGCCGTTGGCAGCAACATTGACAAGGCCTTGCTGGAGCACATGCGATCGCAAGAAGACCGTTGAAAATTGAACCGCGCAGTCAGCAAGTCAGCAGTCTGGCCCTCCTCCTCTCATTGCCGTGAATCAGTTCCCCCTCCACTCGTACAGAGGTCTCTGACATGCTCCCATGGGGACGTTTTTCGGACCTCGTTGCTCGACGTAGCAAGTATAAGTTCTGAAGGCATCCCCACGGATCCCTCAATCGAGCCAGCGACGTTGGGATCTGTTTGGGACGTCCCCAAAACTATACGTGTTGTCGGGGAAAGAGGTATCGCCGTCAAGCGTGCAAGAATTAGCGAAAGACAACGAAGTTTACTGGCGGTCTGAGTGCGATGGTGAAACCATAGAGGACTATTATCCTGGCGACATTGTGCTTCTTGGAGGTAAGTCCACTGTAAACTTTGTCCATTCAGAATATCTTGCTGTACGCTACGCTTGTTGAACAAGCCTCTTGTAAATGCACACATATTCTACACTGTTGCACGCCGTTCGTTTCCAGGTTTCAGATTATTACACTCTCGGTGGTTAAAATTCAAAGACAGCGTTTGGAATTGAACAAAGTGATATAATTTGGTCAATGCAACGTATCTAATGTGAGATATTTTTATGATAGGGTTTGCGGGCATGTTTACAACCTTCCTGTTTATTAACCCTAGCAGTTATGTTATTTGGACATGTGTGTGGCCAAGGCTGTTTTAACCCGCCTGTTGAGCGATTTCATTTCTAATGGTCCCTGTTTGAACTTTTATTTTCGTACTGTTTTCTCCGCCAGTACGTTGATGTATGCCCTCCGTGCCTTGCAGCTTCCAAGGCTGACCTCATTAAAAAAATGAACAAGAAGGGTATACCAGTACCGGATAACGTATTCACAGACGACGAACGTGAAGATGTCGTGCTGTCACAAAAGGTATTATTGGTGATCAGCGGCTTGTGCGTATATTTGCCTGTATGTCACCCATGCGTTATTTAGTAGCTGTAGTGAGGTTACGTTTCACTAACAGACAGGTTAGTCACATGTCAGTTCATTTCAAATTCTCTGAAGTCTTGGGCTGCGAAGTTTACACGTGGTGATTTTTTTCTGCTTTCTTAATTCCTTCCACCCCACCCCCACCCCACCCACCCCCAAAAAAGAAAAGAAATGCCTAAAGATTACAGTATTTGCTTGTGCTACGCAGGGAAAGTGTTGATAAGTTGTGAATTCTATTCTTGCATCATGGCTATGGCTTTCCAAACTATTCATCCGGTCGTGGGCTGTTGTTATCTGGACTCAACCATAGAGTTAGTATAGGAAGACTGAGGGGGGTCGGACTCGCTCAAGGAAGCGTGACCACAAGGGAGCTGCCATCCGTTGGTCACGGAAGGCATTGCCTTCTGTGGGCTGCTTCATTCTGCCCAACTTGGCATGCTCGTTTTCCTAAATTCATCAGTTGCTATCTAATGTCGGCGTACTATGTGCGTGTCTCATAAGTATTTGTTAAACAAACACGCAATGAATATTTTCCCACTACATCACTTGCTTGTGTGCTGTTGTTCGTTCGTCACTTTATTATCACAACACTCGACAGGTTAGAGCATGGAATCGCGGGTGGTTTCGTTTTTGCCATTTCCAGTTCCCCTTGGTTCGCAGAGCAGCATCAAGATGACAGTTTACTCTGTGCATTCATCTTCGGGTTACTGTTGTCTTCAGAAATACATGCCTCCATTTGTTGCGATGGGTAACGATTTGATTTCACTTGCAAAGCATACAAACTCCACTTCAACATGTCACAGGCCCCCAACATGTCATACTCCCCAAAATACAGCGGAGCTGCTCTGTTTGTTGCCAAACACTGGCCAGTCATGTGAGATGACAAACAGGGAAACGGGACGATGGAGGGAACAATGTCCAGCATAGGAAGCGAGGCAAGCCGTGTAATTGTGTTGCGTACACACAAATCTTCGTGATGCGCGCAGAATTGAGTAGTGCTATCAGATTCACAAGGTAACCATCGTGATATCAAACATGAATCATATTTTATCTCCGTGATTGCCTGCGACACTACCAACACAGATGAAGATCTTTACCGCCTATGATGTGTTCAAGTGGCGTTTGTATGCTTTTCGAGCGAAGTCAATAAATCGTCACCAATCGTAACGAATGTAAGCATGTATTTCCGAAGACAACAATAATCCAAACACATCTAAAGATGAATACACACAGTAAACAGTTATCTACATGCTGCTCTGTGAACCAACGTCCAACGGGAACCGCGAATTGCAAAAATGAAAACACCCACCATTCCATTCAGGGGGCTTAATCGCTTCATCGTCGTTACGGTCGTTACAAGCTAACGAGTGGCGGGAAATTCAAAAAGGCGGGCGGGAAATTTAAAAAGGTGGGCACGTGATAAAACACGTGCACGGCGCACTTCGCGCGATACGTGAAGGCCGTGGTACACGTCACGCGCAATGTGTGACGTGCCCACCATTTTGAATTTCCCGCCACTCGTTAGCTTGTAACGACCGTAACGACGATGAAGCGATTAAGCCCCCTGGTCTGTCTGTTTCGTGATAATAGAGTGACACCATACATGTAGGTCCTATATATGTAGGATTTTTCAGTAGGGGAGATACCTATGGAGGTAGTCCCCTTTGGACAGACACTAACTTTACGTTACAGTCCTACAAGCTAGATAACAACAACATTCTCTATGAGAGTTTGCTTTTCGTACTGACCATACCAAGCGAACAATCCAAACACGGGAGAGCCGCTGCGGGGTGCAGTACGGTCCTAGCGAGCTGGCTAGAACACATTGAATAAAGTGTATTGTCATCAAGCAGGAGAGCTACCTATGGAGGTAGGCCCGTTTACACTAGACGCGCACTATGCTGAAAGGCAGGATAACAACGCTCCTAGGGAGATTGCTGTTTGTACGGGCCATACCATGCTAACAATCCATGATATACGGGAGAGTCGCGACGGAGAACAGTACAGGTCTAGAAAACTGCTAGAACAGAATGTGCCACTTACACTGATCATAGCGGAAGATGTGAGTGGAGCAGAGCCAGCGACGGGAGCACTCGACTGGGAGCGTAGGTTTGTTTCAGGCAGTTCGTACTGGACTACGGGCGCTGATCACCAGGGAACAGGCAGTGCTCGGCTCACAGTCGGGGCCACCGAAGGCGAACCGGCACCGGCGTATCCAAATTTTGAAATTTATTTCCGCAATCAAACACGCCAAATGTTTCCGATCCCTTCCTACAACCGGCAACGCTTCCATGAACATTACAGTGGACCATTCGACTCTTGGGAGGTCAAAAACAACAGCCGCTCTGCTCCAGAGGAGCAGCGGAATCTGGCACTGGAGGAAGCAGTGCTCTGGTGACTCCGAGATGCCACAAGACGGGCAGTGATCCGTGCCACAAATATGGAAGCGGTATAAACGTTCACGAAGCAGGAAGACACCATGAGCCAGCTTCCCGGAAACAACACCGCAAGCGATGCTGCCCCGACGACCGTTTTACGGGCCGCGAATTCCAAGACACGGCCCACCCGGGGGCGGACCGCGTTATCAAGGGGCCCCTCTCCGGTATATGAGGGACCGTCTCCCATTTGCTTCCCTCCTCCGCTCCATCCACCGCTTACCCTAGAAAATATCTTCCCGAAGCAGCACCGCAAGCGTGTATTGTCATCAAGCGGTACTTGTTAGTGCGGCGCCAGCCGCGAAAGGTGTTTTGCAGTCTGCCCACGGCCACATATCGCCAGTGCTGGTTATCCAACTTTGCCGGTGTGGCGGAAGCTTAAGAATAAAAGTGTGCCTCTCACGCCACTTCGCGGCACGCAATGAAGACGGCGTTCCACTTTTGAGGACTGAAATAAATGTTGATCATGGTGCACTCATAAAAATGAACTTCACCACATACACTCTTAGAAATGAACTTCACCGCATAGCACGGTCCTAGCCAACCATAATCTCGAATGATATCGTTATTTCACCTGATTTGTTGAAAACGGGAGGCGTACGCCTTTTTTGTGACACTTATGAACAGCATAAGTGTCACAAAAAAGACTTACGCCTCCCGTTTTCAACAAATCAGGGCAGATAACGACATCATTCGAGATGATGGTTGGCCAAGAGCGTGCTATGCGGTGAAGTTCATTTCTAAGAGTGTAGCACCATCCCACACTCTTAAAAATTAACTTACCACATAGCACGTTCCTATAGCCAACCATCATTCCGAATGACATCGTTCTCTTCCCTGATTTGTTGAAAACGGGAGATACACTTATGCAGAAACGTTAATTGTCACAAAAAGGCGTACGCCCCGCGCTTTCCGCAAATTAAGAGTGATAGAGGTATCTCTCTGTACAATGGTTGGCTTTCAGCGTGTTATGTGATGAAGCTTCGTTTTAAGAGTGTGGCGAACCATCATCCCGGATGACAACGTCCTCTCCCTTGATAGGATGAGTATGGGAGGCGTGCGCCTTTTTCGTATCAATTATGCACGACATAAGGACAAAAAATAAAAATAAAACGAAAGGCTCCCGTTTTCGATAAATCGGCGAGAACGCTGTCATTGGGGATGATGGTTGGCTAGGAGCGTGTTATGTGCTGCAGTTAATTTTTAAGAGTGTACCCTACTAGTTCACAGTGCTCCCGGCGCATTCGTCATCATCCATGATATGAGCGCGCTATCTCAGCTACGGAACGACAGAACAGTCAGCGTCAAAATGTCAGTCGTGTTGAGAAGAGATACCAAAGCGCCTCTTGTGGCTGTTCCGAATCTTCCTTTTCTTTTCTTTTTACTTTCGTGTTAGCGCCGCGAAGCAACTGTGGCTATGAGCGGCGTACAGATGAGGACAGATGGAGAAAGGACAGCAGGAAGGAGTGGGGGACAGGGGGGTTAGTATGCGTCCTGGGCCGACTTCAGGGTGAACTGTGCCGACATTCGTCCGGAAAGTCTTCGGAAAACCCAGGGAAAACCCTAGACAGCACAGCCGGTGGTAGGATTCGAACCCACCATCTCCCCGTAAGTACGACACCAAAGAGCGAGACGCCTAACCCACTCCGCCATGCCGTTGGTCCGAATCTTCCGTCGCCCCCGTGCGACAACCAGGCAGATGAAGGCGAAATGGACAGCCGCATAGCTGATACAAAGATCGAATTGGTGCACTGCTACCGAATTGTGCACGCCGTACACTGTACACCGAAACCGATTAATTAGTCGGAAAAATCGTTAGGTGTGGACGCGGTGTTTTTCTTGAAATATTTTTAGCTAGAGGTCACGATGCGTAAAGCAGTGGTTCCCTATGCGTGCGAAGTAAGAGTTAAAAGTTACACTCTAAGAAATCAACTTCACCGCATAGCACGCACCAAGCCAACCGTAATCTCCAATGATATCGTTATCTTCCCTGATTTGCTAAAAACGGGAGTCGTACGCCTTTCTTGTGACACTTATGTTGTTCATACTTGTCACAAAAACGGCGTTCCTTTTGAACAAATGTTGGACGAGAACGTTGTCATTCGGAATGGTGGTTGGCTAGGAGCGTGCTATGTTGTGAAACTCATTTTTAAAAGTATAGGATGCTTATTTAATTCGTGAGCGTATGGGAATATGCAAATGGGCCGCTCACTAACCAGTTCATAGCCGATGTCCCAAGGATCTTTACCGAAAAGAAATTTCTCCGATCGTGCCACCCATTCACGAATTATTCAGCCGGGGGTCTTTCGTGAAACACCCTGTATAGTACACTCTAAAAACTGTACTTCACCCCATAGCACGCTCTGCGCCAACCGTTGCCACAAATCATAGAGTTAACGCTTCTGATTCGAAAAGAGACGGGGGTGTACGTCTTTTTGTGTCAGTTTGGATACATGATAATTGACACAAAAAAGCGTACGCCTCCCTCTTTCCTCGAATCAGAAGCGATAACCCTATCATTCGTGGCAGTGGTTGGCGCAGAGCGTGCTACGCTGTAAAGTTCAGTTTTTAGAGTACAGATGCGGCAATACTTGTAATTTGGTCGACGCCCTAAAGGGACTGTAAAGCGAATGTTAAAGGTATATAGAAACTATGTGTTCCTGAGAAACTTATAACTTGAACGGTTCTGATATGTAAGGAACGTTTTTCACGCTCGCGTCGTATCCTAATCGCGGGAGCCTTGGAATTTCGAGGTAGCGCCTTTTTTTCATGAATACAGAAAAGCTGAGTTGTGTATGCAGACTCTTGAGCTCGACTGATCCAATACGTCTACGCTCGTTGTATTTCGTTTGTACTTAACGGTTCTTGCGTTCTCGCGCGTCTTGCGTTTTTAATGAGACGTAGTATCCAAGCAGTGACGCGGTGGAAACGCGTTCCGTTGCTAAAGCGCGTAATGTCGATCAGCGGAAGCTGCTGTGAGCTAGTTGGAATGACTTCTAGCACATTGGACACAGAATCGGCCGGATAGACATCGCTTTGAGGTGATTGCTTCTCATCAAGAGGCCACACGGTTAATGGATGTTTCAGCCACGATGGTCCTTTCCACCACAGTTCTGCCGTTAACAGTTGCTGAGAAGAAATGCCTCTCCTCAGAAGGTCGACCGGGTTTATATCGGTAGGAACGTCGTGCCAATAATCCGTTCCCACATTCTTCCGTATCTCCAGGACTCTGCACTCTTAGAAATGAACTTCACCATATAGCACGCTCCTAGCCAACCATCATCCCGAATAACAACGTTCTCTCCTTTGATTTGTTGAAAACGGGAGGCGGAGCCTATTCTGTGCCGCGCATAATGGCAGAAAATAGGCTCCGCCTCCCGTTTTCAACAAATCAGGGGCGAGAACGTTCTCATTCGGGATCATGGTTGGCTTGGAGCGTGCTATGTGGTGAAGTTCAGTTTTAAGAGTGTATGTGACACGAAGACTAGAGCAAATTAATTTTTCTTTTCTAGAACTGTGACATTGTTATACTCCAAGGGAGCGCCCGGCTCTCATCTGGCAACGTTGTTGCCCTTCGCGGCTTCCGGGGGCGGGGCTCACTTTTTGCACTGCGTGATCGGAGCCCCACGTGACATATCATCCGACCTCTCCGCCCTTGGAGAAAACACAAAGGAGGGATAGAACACCATCTCACCCATTTTCCCCTCTTTCCACGAGTGGCACTTGACTTCTCCACCACGTGACCCTCCCCGGACGTCAGCGTTGTTGCTAGGAGACGAGTGTCCTCTCCAGAACTTGACATCATTGCAGTTTGTGCGCTTATGATTACCTCATGCGCTCATCGCGGCATCGAAACCCTTGGAGGTTCCAGCAGGTCTTCAAAAATTGACAGAAATTCACAGCTTTCGTGAACAGGCTTGAAATTTCGCGCATCGAATACTTGAGGCATCTTCTTTTCATGGACTAAATAAAATAAACGCTGTTTCCTGAGTTCCAGGAGTTAGCACGCATGCTGAAGAATTTGTGATACTTCAGCGCAACTTATGTAGGATAAATGTAAATGAGTGTTATTCTTATGACGTCATCTTGTATTGAAATTTTTCTTTAAAGGGGGAACAAACACGCAGAAAGACAATACCCCTAATACCGAAAATCATATGACCGTGACGTCACGGGAGGTATTATATGGTAGAAAGGCGGGAAAAGTGTTTAAAGAGCCAATAGTGATGGCCTAGGCCCTCTCATTCTCCTGAAGTCAGGGCTTGACGGCGAAGCCCTTCTAGAGCTTGTATCTTAGCAACATGTAGAACAATGGTCGCAAAACGGTGGAACAATGGTACTGGAAAAGGTCGTGTGCGGGATGGTTAGGCTCACTGAGGGCATCAAAAATGGCCTTTATGCGTAAAGCCAGGCACTTCACTTTTACATGTGACACTCGCAAGCCACCAACCTCCCGCGACTGGTAATGACGCGCGCGTGACACCCATTCCACACTGTTACCCCATATGAACTGGAAAGCAATACGGGTCAGAGTAAGAAAGATCTGACTTGGCGGAAGTGATATGGTACCATAGTACGAAAACTTGCTTAAGAACCACGACACCGCTAGCCGGGCCTTACAAGTAAGTGGAAGAACTAGACCCTTCAATTCACGGAGTACAGGAATGCTACGTCGGTGAATGCGCATCCACGATGATACTGCGATTCCCCGACTATTGAAATAGTACCCCAGTATGCGTACTTCAACTTTAACAGGTATCCCGAGTGAAGACGCGCAGGAGGGAACAGTGAGGGGGAGTGATAAAGAGCTTTTATTGTCATCAAGCGAGATAACTACCTATGGAGGTCGCCTCTTTTACACAAACTATATCTTACATACCAGATAAGAACGCTCCAAAGGGAGATTGCTTTTTGTAGGTACAGCTCCGGTCAACCTTAATAATAACACTGGAAAAAATGTGGTCTCGTTCCCGAGCGCGGTCAAAACAACACTTGGGGCCATGGGTAAATGTTAATTGAACATAATTATTCAGTTCGTTTAACGCAATGATTTGTTCACCCCAGTACCCCAGTTCTCAAAGGGTGGCTGTTATCGCGCTCGGAAATCAGACCCAGTTTTTCCCCAATTTCCCCAGTTTTTACCCAATTTTTCCCAGTGTTATTATGAAGGTTGACCGGAGCTGTACCATTCCCTGCGAATCCTGAAACTCCGTAAGAGTCGCTACGGGGGAGCAGTACAGTCCTAGTGGGCTTACTAGAACCTGATATGCCACTTACCTTGATCATGATCAAAGAGACGAGTCGCTGTAAGCCAGCGGCGAGAGCACTCCACAGACCCAAATAGTGACTGCTCACGGATGATATGCGCACGCAGCCCGACTCTAACTGCCTGAAAAATAGACATGCTCTCAACATATGGGCCACCAAAGGACAGCCGGCACCGGCGAATCCAAATTTGGAAGTTGATTTCCGAAATCAGCAATGCTACTTGCTTCCGCTCTGCGCGTGCGACCGGCAAAGGCTCCAGGTACCTTACGGTGGCCCAATCAACTGCTGGGAGCCCAAATATTTGCGCCGCCTTACTCCACAGTAAAAGTGGAATATGGCATCGCAAAAAACAATGTTCTGCTGTCTCAGACATGCCACAAGACGGACAACGGTCCGTGCGACACGTCCGAAAACGGTGCAAACGTTCACGCAGTGGGAGGACACCATTGGCCAGCTTCCACTGGAGACTAGCGTGCAGTGCATGAAGCCAGCCAGCAGTGATACGTGCCAGGCGAATTTCGTTGGCACTGCTGGCCTTGCGGGGCCCGGTCGAATTTCCCTGTAGGCGGCGTAGAAATCACGGACGCTCCACAAGGAAATGTCTTCATCTGGGCATTCGACACGCAACAGACAGGAACACAAGCACAAAAATAAGCAGAGAGTACTTCCGCTCTGGGGCGAAGCTCGGGACTTTCGAGGAACCACGTGGTGGCATATCCTAGGAAATGCTCCACTAATGCGCAGGCCGGGTGCTCTGACGCACAGAGTGCTACAAAGTTAATACGCGAGTGAAGCGCTAAGCACTTTTCTGGCGCAGCTGGTACTCTCAAGCCACCCAGCTCAGCTCGGCTTCCGTGGAGTTGAGACCTACAGACCCATTCAACAGTCCGCCCCACAGAAAGCGTCACGCGTGTCGTGTGATAGCAGCTTGTATTACCGCTGGCGGGGATGGAACAGCCGCTAAAAACCACAAGCGACAGTAATACCATGCTGCTAACAGCCGTGCCCGGAATGTGATCGGCAATTCAACAAACTCGCAGCACAGCACTACAGCGGCTGAATACTCGAGGCCAGTTGACAGCTGAGAACCCTGCACTGTCAAAAACAACTCCCAGGATTTCAACGTGAGGTCTTGCAAGAACTTGAAACGGTGCAGCACAGGTTAGCTGGACATATAAAAACAGCACTGCTGTATTGGCATCGAGGCGGAAGACCAGTCACAAGGACTGGCTCCCATATAAGCTAGGACTAAAACTAGAACTAGTGCAATGCCAACTCCTGCTTGTGAAATCACGTAACGTTAAGGATTGCTCTTCGTGCTTGTCGTCGCCATGCAAGACTGCGGAAAGTTCCGTACCGAATAACGGCACGAATGAAAGTGTGTATTGTCATCAAGCAGGAGAGCTACCTATGAAAGTAATGCTTAGTAGTGGACATCGAACTGAATTGTTAGTGCGGCGACTGCCGCGAACGGTGTGTTGCTGTCTGCCCACGGCCACATATCGTCAGTGCTAGTTATCCAACTTTGCTGGTGTGTCGGAAGCTTAGAGGGAAAGTCCGGGAAAACCGGAAGTTGAATTTTTCCAACTGCCACGGAGGCTTACATGCTGGGTGAAAAGTGTCAGCTCACAAAATGGCGTGGTTTTCGGGATATCGAATAAAAAATACTCCTCTCAAGACATCCGGTTTCGTTTTTCTCCCTCGCATACTCCTTACCCCAAGGATCATAAGGCGGTGTTTCCCAGACCTATGTTTTCGACCGGACTGTCACTTTAAAGGAACCATGAAAGGATATTTGGCAAGCCCACGATCATTTTTAATTTGTTTCCCTGTACTAAAGCGTTCACTCTGTGAAATGTGAAGTTGAAAACGGCTGAAATACCGAACATATTCTATATTAACCACGGCAGCTGCTAACGGCAGCTGCTATGCGGTCCGCGTCTAAGACGAACTGGCCGGGACATCATGCACAGAACATGCTGCTGATTCGTGGACGGGCTTTTGCGAGCAAAGTGCAAAATTTTCAAACAAGCTTGCATACTTCGCCATGAAATATGTTTTAATTTGACCTGGTGACAAAATTGTATCTAACCATTGACACAGAACCCTACGAGAAATGTAATATAGCCGTTCACTGTCAGCATGGTTACCGGGGCACGTTTTCCTCTTTGAACTTCTTTTTCGGCAGAACATACCTCCGTCGGTGACATTTTACGAGCTGCTGAGTACCGAACGATACATAGACGCTGTGTGTGTCGCATAAACTGTTCCTCCATCGCTGACAATTTGCCTTTCGTCATATTTCAAGTGATTTGGACGGCATATATACGACATGGTTGTTGTCCAGAACGAAAACCTTGGTGGTGGTGGTGGTGGTGGTGGTGGTGGTGGTGGTGGTGGTGATGTTGAAAGGGCTTGCCGTTGTCGGCCTCACGTATGTGGGCAACGTCACGACTGACGCCCTGGGGAAATGTGCGTCCTGGGCCGACTTCAAGGGGAACTGTGCCGACATATGTCTGAAAGCGTCTGAGGAAAACCCAGGAACGAAAACCTTGCACCCCATGGTCCTGCGGGGTGTGTCCTCCTCGTCGTTCACAGTTGCCTGAGAGAATTGGATGGCGATGACGTAAGCTCGCTTCGAAATCATAGATCCAGCGGTCACGCCCTGCTATTTTTGTCTGATAACTGCGCCCCCGTTGTACTGAATACGGTTAAAAGTCGACGTGTGTACGATAATGAGGGATCATGAGAATGGTTTCCTGCAGAGTAGTCGGAATTAGCGAGAATCATTCCATGGTCCCCTTAACAATAAAAGTGTGCCACTCACGCCACTTAGCGGCACGCAGTGAAGACGGCGTTCCACTTTTGAGGACTGAAATAAATGTTGATCATGGTGCACCCTTAAAAATGAACTTCACAACATAGCACGTTCCTAGCCAACCATCATTCCGAATGACATCGTTCTCTCCCCTGATTTGTTGAAAACGGGAGACACACTTATGCAGAAATGTTAATTGTCACAAAAAGGCGTGCGCCCCGTTCTTTCAACTTTTCCACATTTCAGTCAAACAGACATTATTCTGAGATATAACACGACAAATGCTTAGCTTGATAAACTTTATTAAACGGACTGTAAAGTGCAACATAACTACACTCTAAAAACAGAATTTCACCGCATAGCACACTGTGCGTCAACCATTGCCAAGTATGATAGGGTTATCGCTTCTGATTCGAAGAGAGATGGGGGCGTACGCCTTTTTGTGGCAATTTTCATATATCCAAATTGCCACCAAAAGGAGTACGCCCATCTCTCTATTCGAATCAGAAGTGATAACCCTATCTTTTGTGGCAATGGATGGCTCACAGCGTGCTTAGCGGTGAAGTTCTGTTTTTAGAGTATACCAGATTTTAAGATACCGCCATGCAAAACTTGGAATTTTGATGGCGCACACAAGACATCACCTCTCCGTTATTCATACTTTTCGCACTAATTAAATATTCTGAACACTTTTAGAAACTCATATAGAGGCGACCTTCTACGTTCGCCGAGGAGAAGCGCGAGAGCCCGTCCGGGAGTGGCGGACAGGTACGACGTCATGTTGAAGTACTATACATAACGCATTAGAGACGGGTTACTAATTACTATCAGACACTTTTTGAAAAATAACAGCAACCCTTCAGAAGTTATGTTTACATTTTCGTAACGTGTAACCAGTGGAGTAGCCACGGGGAGGCTAGGGGGGCTCGAACCCCCCTTACCTGCCGACCCACGCAAATCGTGCAAATCCGAGGAGAATATAATATATGGGGGGGGGGGGGGGGCAGTGTGACGATGGCGAAAGTTCTTGCAGTTCATGGCGTCTATCTAAGCAGCACTCTTGAATAGTTTGCAAACTATTAGCTTTTCAAAATACTTCCAATGTCGTGACACCACCTCATTGGTCATGACCAGGGTTTGTTACTGAAAGTATTATTGTTTCCGGGTCCGGTAACTGAAAAACTCGGCTTTCCGTTCCCGTTTCTGTTTCATTTTCGGTAGCGGTTTCTGTTTCCGTCTCCTTTTAAGAATTTCGTTTCCGTTTCCGAGGTAATTTCGGTATTAGTTTCTGTTCCTCATCCGGAACTCGTACTGTCTGGTTTTGGCTTTTTCGTGTCAGATATTCTAGTTACATAATGGATGCAAAAAGACAGCCACACCAAACACAAATACTAAAGACTTTAATGCAAAGTTCGTAACGAATCTGATACACCGCAAGTAGATGCCTCTCTAGGTTGCGGAAATACATGCCTTTAAGTTTCAAAAGTATCCGCTCGTGCGCAAAAATAACACGTCCTCCGAAACTTTCGCGTCCATGAATGAATGAATGATGACTGGAAGAATAGTGCGGATATATATAATTTTCATATTAACGCGAAAACACTGAAGGAAAATCGTGCGAATTTTCCGTTAACGTTACCACTTTTTAATTTCGTTTCCGTTTCGGTTTCTGGTAGTAGAAACTAAAACAATTTTGTTTCCGTTTCCATTTTCGTTTCCTGTTGAATTTCGGTAATTACCGTTTCTCGTTTCCGGTAGCCAACCCTAGTCATGACAGCCTATACATGTAATCGTATTGTGAACGTCCAAATCAATTATTCCATTTTTCCGTTCCATTTTTTTAACTTTTTTCTTTTGCATCTTCATTTTGCAGTGTGCACAAGTATGTCACCCAGGATCAGCGTGGGGGGGGGGGGAGTTTTCCTATCGAGCCCCCTCAACCTTGGAGGTCTGGCTACGCCACTGCCTGTAACAATGTCTGCGCGATGAGGGGCGATCTGCCGGCCTTTCTCTCTCAGCGTCGCCGTTTCGCTTGCTTCTCCACCGTGACCCACGGACCCGGTGTGAGTGATCGGTAGACAGGCGCCGAATGCTACGGGGGTTGAAGGACTGAGCCCCGCCCCACTCCTCTCGAAACTTTCCAAATCTGTGTCAGGACCTCTACGAGAAGTCTACCAAGCTGACGCTCGTGATGAACACTTCGAACAAATGAAAATCCCGTAGAAATTTGACTCACAACGTCAGAACATGAAATCCCCGGCACCTCTCCCGACCTCTGTGCAAAAAAAAAAAAAAAAAAGAGGGGGGGGGGGGTTCTGCCGGGCACCCTCCTGCAGGTTCAAAAAATTTCCGCTTATACACCAGAAGATCACAGCTGTGAAAGTCGGTTAGCATCGTTGCTGCGTACGAAACCACGCGATTTCTACGGATGTCTGGTGTTCGTTCTGGTGTTCCGGGTGGCACCAATTGCACAGTAAATCATTTTACACCTTTATTCGCTCAAAACAGGCGTATTCTTATAAGACCACCCTTTTCTATTCCGCAAACTGTAGCAAACGGTGTGAAAAGAGCATTACAAAAGGTGCCATATCGACATACACCACTTTTTATCCCATGTCGATCGTTAAGGGTGTAAAGTCAGGTGTTGAATGAGGTGTTTGCGTCCTGTACACTTTTTTGACACTCCATTTTAACTGGGAATATGGTGTTGAAAATGGTGTTTTAATTCGTGAACTGAAAATTATACTGGTTCCACAGCTACACTCAGCCATTACACATTTAAAACGATAACTTGAGATAAAGGGAGACACCGGGATAATCCGAAACTATTATAACGGCTGTGTAAATAAGTTCGATACATTCTTCCGAAATGAGAAATACAGTTGGTTTGGCAATCGGGGACTCGTTAGTTGCCAAAAGAGCTGGGAAGCACAAAACGAAACCGAAACTTCTGAAGGGCCCCTCTACTCCCTCTTGTACCATGCGTGACGTCTCCGGGAGTCTCGTGTGGGCCACCGGCTGTTTTTCGGGGACGCACTTTCTAACTTCTTCGTGTAGCGCGGATGACAAGTCGTCTGCTTCCTCGATTTCGTTCTAAGATATTCGCCAGCGGTAACAGCAAAACCTACAGAAAGCCGTACACCAGGAATACCGATGAGGTGAAGCCCAGTGTTGCTGGACTGCTTTTCCGTGGAGGACCACCTAATCACTCGAAGGAAAATATTCATGTTCAAATCATCTGGGCCACTTGGGGCTGTGAAATTGTATTCAGTGAAATATCATACGGTACGGATTGATGTCGCACTGTTACCTCTACACGTTTTTGGTGCAGAGTCCCCCTTTAAGGGAAGGACGTCAGGGATTTAGATGGCATCCCTGACTCGTTGCAGGCGTACGTTTTAATTGGAAAGACGAAGTCCTATCACCGTTACAGACGTGTTCCGCGCTATTACACTTAACGAGCATGCCCCCAACAAATTGTATTTCAGTATATGATCCACCGGATAGGCCAATATAGGCTACCGAGTGTGCCAGGGTCTCTTCATGCTTCGGCACTACGATACCTAATGAGACGTGCCTGTGACGCATTGCGCTCCGGGTTATGTTGTACACTCTTACAAATGAACTTCATCTCATAGCACACTCCTAGCCAACCATCATCTCGAATGATATCGTTGTCGGACATGATTTGTTGAAAACGGGAGGCGTACGCCTTTTCTGTGACAATTATGTAAGCATAAGTGTCACAAAAAAGGCGTACACCTCCCGTTCTAATCAAATCAGGGCAGATAAAGATATCATTCGAGATGATGGTTGGCTAAGAGCGTGCTATGCGGTGAAGTTCATTTTTAAGAGTGTACGATGGAACCACGGCTGGGAGTCTACCGTGCTCAGGGTGGTGCTTGCCACAAACGCAAGAACGTCGAACTGTATGTCTCGGTATGCTGCTGCGGGAGCTTGTATTAGACCAGCAATTCGAGAGGGAGTATGTGCCACAAAACAACTCCATCCTCAAAGGTGTTCTCAACAGAATACTCCCATTTTAACGGTGTTTTTGCTTTTAAGCGCCCATTATAAGAGTGTTTTATGATGAATACACCTAATTAAGGTGTGTTTTAGACAACACCCTTGATTATGGTGTGAAGACAACAGCAAAAGGGCGTGCGCCATGGGACAAGCCATTTACACCAAAAAAGTGCAAAAAGTTTACTGTGTGGTTTACGTTCTGGTGTTCCGGGAGGCACCAAACTTTGACCACGTCCCGCGAGATGGGCGGCCTTGTCGCTCGCATTCTCAACAAATGGGGCGCGAGTACACAAATTTTGCTTGGCGTACCAACCTTTAAAATTGGATTGCTATTAAAGAATCCTGAATGTGCGAGTACACCAAAATTATGGAGCTTTTTCCCATCACTCCTGCGCATGCTCTGTGAACCTGACGGCACCGAAGAAGGTTCCCTACATATTCAATAGATGGCGCCAATATCGCGCCGGCATGCTTTGACGCGCGCCGATTGTGTTGCGCTGGACAGCCACTATAGGATACGACGCGAGCGTGAAAAACGTTCCTTACATATCAGAACCGTTCAAGTTTTCAGGAACGCTGGGAACCAGACCTCGGCGAAATCACGCATGATCGCGATAACTCACAATAACCGCCGTCACAATCACCAAAGGGATGAGTGTGGATGTGATTGCAATCGCCATTGAACTGCCCTTGCCAAGATTGCGGCGTGTTGAGATAGCATCAGGAAACCTGCGGTGACCGCGATCGCGCTCACCCTGCAGCGCATCTGTTGCTTCCCCTATTGGCCTCAGCAAGTCCCTCATCTCCTGAAGCCGCAACACAGTAAACGCTGGTGCCGCAATGTCGACCGCTTTTGAAGGGTGCAGCTGGTTCTATTCCTCGACCAGTCCATCACCAGCTTCAAAAACCGCACCTGAAAGAAGTAGCGTCACGAATGAGACCATGAGATGATATGTTAATACACGCAAGAAGACTTCACTGTCGCCAAGAAACAACAATCAAATTGAAGGAAGTATTCCAAACTTAATAAGAGGTAAGACGGACTAGTCGGTTGTGGCACACATAGTGACGTAGTGGGGGGAGACTGAGGAACACCAGGCTCTTGGCGCTTGTCCTTCGTGTTTGCGGCTTTCAGTCTGCCCGGCGCCATGTTGACTAATCCACGACTAACACTCGACCAGAGATTGAGTTAAAATTTTATACGTGAAATTGGCATAGCGATAAATATACGGCTCAAGGATAGCGCCGAATAGCTGGTGGAAGTGTGTTTTTAAACATGTCTTGGAACCGGCTGCAACCCATGCATGCTTATATGCTTACACTGAAACGGTACCTTTGTGAGGCGGTCAAGCGCAGCGAGAAGAGAGTTCCAGCGGGTCCCAGTCGGCGGAATCAGGTCCTTGTCGCACTTTTCTCGCAACTTCTCCGTCCAATGGTTAGACCTTCTAAGGATGTTCACCACTGAACTCAGCGTTCCTAGAAGCTTCGAAGCTGCAGGGTCTTTTCTCAGAGCGGTGTTGACGGCTAGTTGGAGAATGTGGGCGCAACACGATATTCGGTGGTACGGGCGCACAGCGTCCACTGGTGTCTGATCTTCATCGACTTGCAACGAATCGTCGCTGTTGCCACATTCCCAGGACCAGCTATCACCAAAAACAACGTCCATGTTGAACGCTTTGACCATGTTTGAAGCGCTGTCGGACACAGTGCATCCCACTTGTGTGGCCTTCACGCCACGATCCTGGAGCTCCGCCTCAAACGTTGCTCTGATGTTGTCGCCGGTATGTGGCCCTAGAAGGTGTCTGAACGCAACGACATGGGAAACGAGGGACCAGTCTTTCATGTACTGTACTTTGATTCCTAGTATGGAAGATCTTGCTCGACTAGACAAGATGTCCACTAATGCAGTGTCATAGGTCCACGTTTGCTTATCTCCTCTTTTAGGCTGGGCACTGCGTATACCCTCGCCAGCTCTTCCAGTTGTCGGCTTATAGCCCTTGGTGATGGGATGTTGACATCAGGCCTCAGAAAAGATACCAGCCTTTGAAATCCGACGCCGGTAGTAAGGTTCAATGAGAGCCCGTCAGTGGCAATCATTTCCGTGACGAGTCTGTTGAATGCCTGTTGTGACCGTGACGAATTCAACTTCCTTGGAGGTTGACGGGCAGATGGCTCAGCCCGATGATGTTCTTCTTCTCCTCTTCGCTTCAACAGCGGCGTGCTCATCTTTGTGCATCAACTGCAATGCAATAGACAACAACAACAACAGATAAATGAATGACGATGAATGGGGAAATTTGCCACGTGAGGTGCGGCCCACTACCCCACGGCACAATGGGCAGGATGAGATGTGTCCTGATGATGACGTGCTTATCGAAACTAAATAGGGGTCGCAATACAATAAAGTGAAAGTAAAGTTGTCGGCTTTTCCCAACATATATTTACAATCAGCGCAGCAGTGGAGTTTGCTACAAGCCGTTATGAGTTCATCTATTAAATTCCGAAGCGCCGTTCCAATTTGCTGGTTGTAAGTACGTCACGTCATTGTATAATTTTCGCACGTGCTGTTGTTCCCGTCTCCATGCTGATCAAATGAGCCATGAAAAAAGGCCATGTGCCATGGTTTTAGTTAGAGCCATACGCAAGAATTGAAGGTTGTTCAGCTAAAGGGACAGCAAGTAAATAAAACGATCCCAGGTCTAGGCATTCAATGACTGTTTATTTGTACTATGGTCACACACAACTTCTGAAGTGATAGCGCGTGACAATCCACGCGCGCGTCTGCAAAACGATCAGCAAAGACGAACGGTCGAAGAAACATCGTAGGTGAATGTTTGCAGAAAAGTTACAGGCGACGGCGTAGAGACACTATCGTCGCTCTGATGTAGAGCTGACTGTGCTCTGCCAAGAAATTAAAATTTGTTGACTCCCAGACTCTGGCGTATCATTACGTTAAGTACAAAACACATTGCGCCGATAGCCTGGCCGATAATTTGAGAACGTATTTTTGAGGCAGGCAAAGATTGGGTTGCACAATCTTTCCATCCGGAATATTATTACATGCAACACGAAGGGCTTACCTCTAGATGTCGTACAAAATTTCCCACTGCTCTTCTCTTTCCAATCTTTTGCGTGTTACAGTGAAGGCACATCATAAATGTCTTCACGCCGTCACTAGAGCTGCCGATATATTTGAAGTGGTCTTGCAGCCAGTCGAGGACAGCGAAGTCACCCATGGTGTGGAGCTCATCAACGCGATCGGACATGATTCTTCGCTGCAGCAACGGCGCAGTATCTGTCGTAGAACCAGTGTCCAAAAGACCCCGACCTCTGAACAGCTTTGTATTGCCATTGATATCTTTGATTTACCTATTTTGGCATAAAAGCACAATCACAAGAGGAAATTCACGCCCTCCCTGCCTTTGCTGTTTGCACGATGCCATGTGTCAACAACGCAACTGCATGGTGATCGCGTGAGTGCGATAATGCCTAGATATCACACGAACGGCTTTTGCCTGATATCGTGATCACACTCATGGTGATCGCAGCATGCGCGATCAACTTATTCGTTTCGACGTCGTGATTGCGATAAGCAGGGGTGCGAGGATGAGTGCCATCCAGTATCGCGCTCATGATGCACAGCGATCGCGCGCCATATCAGCTTGAGCGTGAGAGCGAGCCGGCTTCAGCCTCATTCTCGCCCTATCAGATGATCGTGATCGTGAGTTATTTCGGACCGAAATGCCGAGCTTGCCTATGACACATGGGTTCGTTTTTCCCCCGTAGCGGGAATCAGACGTACGCCGAAACGCAAAGCAGAGGTAAAGATTTGTGCCTTCCGTTTTCGTGAAAATACAGAAGGGGCCGCTCCTCCTTTCAGCCTGATGTACTTCGTTGACAATCCAAGGCAAATGAGCACCTCTGGATTTGTTTGAACCATTCGTAAACAATATGTCTGCGCTCTACATACTTGTTTCACACCTGTCTAGAAGTAGGCATCGACGTATGCGCGGCGAGAATAAGATTCCTTTCTTCGGAAATAAATTAAATATGACAGTCATCGAAAAAGTCTGACATCGGCAGAATTGGAACTTCGCATCTCTCGATTGCAGTCGAGCGCCAATGGCCAATACGGTCATGGAAATATGGAAATAATGTGCATTGAATGTAATGTGCATGTAATGTGTCCCATGTGATGTAATGTGCATGGAAATAATGTACATGTGGAAATAACCACAGACTAGTAGAGCGGGTTTGTTCTGAAACATATCTGACCGCTCGCAAAGTAAGACAGTCAGCAATGTAAGCAGCAAGACTCTCACCCCTAGAGAGAATGAGATCACATCTCTTCGATGGATTTTGGCGGCCAGCCTCGGTAGTGTTGTCGATGACGGTTGTAGTGACGTCAGTCGAGTTTAACGCAATGCTGTCTATCCGTGGTGTCGTTCGTGCAAGGAACACTATATCCTCGCGTTGCTGAAAGGAAGCTGGCAACATGCTGTAGCACAGCAGGAAAGACTACACAAGCATGTACAATTTTTCTTGTCGCGAAAATCAACCTCGATCGCAAAACAACCGCGAAATGAAAGTCAGGAACTCCAACAGGAGAGACAACGTGCGTCACTTCCGTGGTCTGCTACGGCGGGGCGGCGACGCTCACCAGGGGCTCAGATGTGCTCCGCGGGCCGAGTTTTATATCGAGATTATGGCGGCATTTCAACTAATGCACGTAAATCTAAGTCGAATTTAGGATTGTTTTGGTACACATCGCAATATAAGGCGAACAGCTTTGCAGCTTATTTTCGCTTCCGTCGTCCTTTAAGTTTCTCTTCGTTGTAAGCGTTCGGATAAACACGCTACAACAAACAGCTTTTTGTGTGTGAGTCGTCTGCTACAACTTGCGCTGGCAGGTGTAGTACTAACTACTATAATACTAATATAATACTATACTGTAATACTGTACACTAAAATACAAAATACCTAATAACTGAAAAATCTATACGTAGCAGGCTGCCGTTCACGCCCGTGGTTAATATAGAAATCTTCGATATTTGAGCCATTTTCAACTTCACATTTCACAGAGTGTATTTTTTAGTACAGGGGAGAAATTAAAAACGATCTTGGGCTTGTCAAATATCCTTTCATGGTCTCTTTAAGCTTCCGCCACACCGGCAAACTTGGATACCTAGCCACTGACGATATGTGGCCGTGGGCAGACTGCCAACACACCGTTCGCGGCAGTTGCCGCACTAACAATTCCTTATTGCCATTATCCGTACGCAATGTATTCGTATTACGGATTATTGCCATTATCCGTACGCAACGCTGGCTTTGCACAGGTTGGCGCTCTATTTTTGAAGCGTGATGTGGGCAAGCTTAGGCTTGTCCCATCGTACAGTTGGCAATAATACTCTCCGCGGACTTGGTCTGTTGCATGGCGACGACAAGCACGAACAGCAATCCTTAACGTACGTGATTTCACAAGCAGGAGTTGGCATTGCACTAGTTCTAGTTTTAGTCCTAGCTTATATGGGAGCCAGTCCTTGTGACTGGTCTTCCGCCTCGATGCCAATACAGCAGTGCTGTTTTTATATGTCCAGCTAACCTGTGCTGCACCGTTTTCAAGTTCTTGCAAGACCTCACGTTGAAATCCTGGGAGTTGTTTTTGACAGTGCAGGGTTCTCAGCTGTCAACTGGCCTCGAGTATTCAGCCGCTGTAGTGCTGTGCTGCGAGTTTGTTGAATTGCCGATCACATTCCGGGCACGGCTGTTAGCAGCATGGTATTACAGTCGCTGTGGTTTTTAGCGGCTGTTTCATCCCCGCCAGCGGTAATACAAGCTGCTATCACATGACACGCATTCCGCTTTTCTGTGGGGCGGATCCGTTCGAATGGGTCTGTAGGTCTCAACTCCACGGAGGCCGTGATCTGGGTGACTTGGGAGTACCGGCTGTGCCAGAAAAGTGCTTGCGCTTCACTCCCGTATTCTCTTTGAGGCGCTCCGTGAGCAGCCCGGCCTGCGCATTAGTGCAGTATTTCCTAGGATACGACACCAGGTGGCTCCTCGAAAGTCCCGAGCTTCGCCCCAGGGCGGAAGTACGCCCTGCTTATTTTTGTGCTTGTGTTGCTGTCGTGCGGCGCTTGCGTCCCTATTGAAAAATCCCAAACACTTCGATAAGGGATTCTGGTGTAAGATCCCACATCGCATATTGATGTGGGATCTCATATCGCATATCGATGTGGGATCTCGTATCTCATAATGACGTGGGATCCCACATCTCATATTCATGTAGAATACCACCCCATATTGATGTAGGATCCCGCACCCCATATTGATGTGGGGCCCCAAGTCCACGTAGGGCCCCATATTTTGTGGGGTCTCATGTTTGCCGTAACAGATATACGTCTCAATAATAGCATGCCCGTGACTTGACACCGCAGCAGCAGCAGAGCACATTGGGATAATGTGAAAGCATACAGTGCACATATTTGAAGTGTTTACATTTGACTTTTTATTCAGGACATTTAGCATCCCACGCATATTGTGCACTGAACAAGCCTTTCCTTATTGCGTTTTCTTTCTCATCTTACACAACACTGTCTCTATGCAAACGCAGATGAGTAGAAATCCAGCGAACCGGTAGAGATGTAGGAAGGGAGTTGCCTCAGGACAGAAGCCGGCGATATTTCGAACAGAGACTGTTCTTCTTCTGGGCACCGTCCTCATCATTGGCATGGTATTTAAAGGGTTAGGTGTGACGTGTTTAAAGGTTCATGCGAATTGTGTGTCAACAGCCCGAGGGAAGAAAAGGTCCGTACGGGTTTTTACGGCCGGAGTGAATGGCCGCTTTGTTAGAGTGTGCAGGGGATTATGTGAACGAAGTCATCTAGGCTCCTGACCGGTTACAGAAAAATGGGGGTTCACGAACACGTGCACAAAATGGGACAATAGGCAAGAATTAGCAATCATAGCGAAAGATATTTGTAATACAAAGTTGTGCATGCAATAAAGAAAGCAGAAGGCAGTGGCCATGCAGAACATAACTGATGATAATGGAGATGGAAGGGAAAAGCATATTTGATTTGTGAAGTGTTTCCAGGGTGCCTTGTGCTTTGTTGATACCAGACGGGTGAAGAGCGTTGAACCTGTATATGAGATACGGCTCCCTATCACGTCTGTCACGTGTGGATATAAACCCGGTTTCTAAAATATATAGTTTAATGTAGTCAAAATTGTGACCAGGAACGTTAAAATGTTCGGCGACTGCTTTGGGGAGTTTGTTGGACGTCTCGGTTCCGTGCGTATGGGCACACCTGTTGCACCCACATACGCAAATATCTTCATGGGGTTCTTAGAAAACAAAGTTCTCACGCCCTCTCATTAAAACCCACTGTGTACCTTCGATACATCGATATACTGATAATATGGGAACACGGTGAACATGAATTTCAAAAGTTCGTAGATCTACTGAACACCGCGCAAAGCAACATAAAGTTCACATCACAACAGTCAACTCACATCATTAACTTCCTCGACACCACAATATCACTGGAAAACGGCAACCTCACCACAACACTATACAAAAAGCCAACTGACAAACAACAATACCTTCACTTCAAGAGTCACCACCCGCGTCACTGTAAGGTTGGAATTCCTAATGGGCAGAGTGTAAGACTACGCAGAATTTGTTCAAACGACACAGATTACGCTTAGAATCTTGACGAACTCTGCAGTACACTTGCCCAAAGGGACTATCCAGACTCCCTCCTAACCGATTCCGTCGCAAGGCACTCACACTCGATCGAAACCAGGTTCTGGAAAACCGAAAAAATCCTGACGCGTGCCAAATAAGCTTCATCACAAGATATGCTAACGCACTTCCAAACATCAAAGCCATTCTACAGAAGCACGAGCCCCTCCTCCAAAGCAGTGACCGACTTAGCAATATATTCACCCATCCCATACAGGTGACATACCGACGCGCAAAAAACCTAGCAGACTCCTTGGTCAATGCCAAAATCAGTGAAACGAGCGCCCCGTACACGGGAACACGACCCTGCAACCTGCCGCGCTGCAAAACATGCAAGCACGTTCAACACGCTAACTCCATCAAAAGCACTGCGAGCAATTACACCCACGCCGTTAACCACGCATTCACATGCACAAGCTCCAATGTCATATACTGCATTGAATGTGGCGACTGCTCTATGCAATACATTGCGGAAACCGGCCAACAAATGAACAACCACCTTACTGGACACAGAACCGACACGTCCAACAAACTCCCCAAAGCAGTCGACGGACATTTTAACGTTCCTGGTCATAATTTTGACAACATTAAACTATATATTCTAGAAACCGGGTTTAGATCCACACGTGACAGACGTGATAGGGAGTCGTATCTCATATACAGGTTCAACGCTCTTCACCCGTCCGGTATCAACAAAGCACAATGCACCCTGGAAACACTTCAGAAATAAAATATGCTTTTCCCTTCTATCTCCATTATCATCAGTTATGTTCTGCATGGCCACTGCCTTCTGCTTTCTTTATTGCATGCCACAACTTTGTATTACAAATAGTTAAAAAAATTGCTCGTTCTGGAATTTTCCCCACGTAACCACTAACCTCCTTATCTTTCGCTATGATTGCTAATTCTTGCCTATTGTCCCATTTCGTGCACGTGTTCGTGAACCCCCATTTTTCTGTAACCGGTCAGGAGCCTAGATGACTTCGTTCACATAATCCCCTACACACTCTAACAAAGCGGCCATTCACTCCGGCCGTAAAAGCCCGTACGGACCCTTTCTTCCCTCCGGGCTGTTGACACACAATTCGCATGAACCTTTAAACACGTCACACCTAACCCTTTAAATACCATGCCAATGATGAGGACGGTGCCCAGAAGAAGAACAGTCTCTGTTCGAAATATCGGCTTCTGTCCTGAGGCAACTCCCTTCCTGTATCTATGCAAGTTTGTTAAATGCATCTGAAACAGTAGCGAAGAAGAAATCGTAACACATCACAGCATGACACCGGTGCACGACAACATCTCCTCTACCACACGAATGCGCTTAAAACTGTCAAGTATTCGGATAACAGAAATAAGAAGAAAAAAAAAACATACTGTGCAGCATGAAAACTACGGCGTCGTAGAACCCCTGCTCCATTTCTCCAATCCCGTGCGCAGATCGAACAGAGGTGTGAAGTTCTTTACGTCAGTTGGCTGGAACCGGTCGATCAAGCTTGCAGGAAAAACCGCTGCCACCTTATCTTACTTGTATTTCACTCGCGCCCGAAGTTTGTCCTGCTTAAAAAGTCCCGCACAGCACGGCGCACACCCGCTTCTGAACACGACAAAGAGCACGAAAACGTAACAACGAACAAAGCAAATGCCCAGAGTGAGAAACAACGTGGCACAGTGTTGCAAGACGCAGTCTGTGAGCACTGTTTCTAGCAGTTTCGGAATCGGCTGATTCACATTCAACCCTGAGCACAATGTGAAGTGTGGTTTTGAAGGCGATATTATTATTGCAGCCGTGAATTTTATCGATGCTGCACAAACTCACAAAACGGTAGCACTTATTGCAAAAGTGGAGGAGCTCACATTCCAGATTAACTGCGAAATACAACAAAAAATCGACAAACTATCGAGCTTTTGAAAGATTTGGGTACATGAAGTTGAGCTCAGAGAGTATTTAATTATACTGCAAACTAATTACCTCTAGTTAGTTACGTCTGAGGTCTGGCAATGCGTAAAACATGAGCCCACACACAGCAAACGACAATATGGTGTCATGCACCTGACTGCTAAGAGAGCTACCTGAGACTGCTAGTGTCTTACATAAGGGGTCTCACATGCAAATAATATGGGATATGTGGGGTCCGAAATCATCTACATTGATTCCTGTGTGAGGCCGATATGAGATGAGATAAAGAAGATGTGGGACAACTCATATCCTATATGGCTTCTCACATCACACATGTGGATTCCTACATGTTCCACGTCCATTTTCATATGAGAATCACACGAGATATGTAGGGGGGGATACGTTTATTATATATAAAAAATAAGAGGGAAAGGTTAGCCACCGGTATGGCGGCTTGCTATTCCTACATTCCTACATGTCTCACATTGATTCCTGTATGAGCAAATGTAGGATTTTTCAATAGGGGTGTCGAATGCCCAGACGAAGACATTTCCTTGTGGAGCGTCCGTAATTTCTACGCCGCCTACAGGGAAATGCAACCTGGTCCCGCAAGGCCAGCAGTGCCAACGAAATTCGCCTGGCGGTGTATCACTGCTGTCTGGCTTTTTGCGCGGCGCGCTAGTCTCCAGTGGAAGCTGGCTCATGGTGTCCTCCCACTCCGTGAACTTTTGCACCGTTTTCGGATATGTCGCACGGACGGTAGTCCGTCTTGTGGCATGTCTGAGACAGCAGAACATTGTTTTTTTTTTTTTGCGATGCCATATTCCACTTTTACTGTGGAGTAGGGCGGCGCTAATATTTGGACTCCCAGTAGTTGATTGGGCCACCGTAAGGTACCTGGAGCCGTTGTCGGTCGCACGCGCAGAACGGAAGCAACTAGCATTGCTGATTTCAGAAATTAACTTCCAAATTTGGATTCGCCGGTGCCGGCTGTCCTTTGATGGCCCAGATGTTGTGAGGATGGCTATTTTTCAGGCAGTTAGAGCCGGGCTGCGTGCACATATCATCCATGAGCAGTCACTATTTGGGTCTGTGGAGTGCTCTCGCCGCTGGCTTACAGCGACTCGTCTCTTTGATCATGATCAAGGTAAGTGGCATATCAGGTTCTAGTAAGCCCACTAGAACTGTACTGCTCCCCCGTAGCGACTCTTCCGGAGTTTCAGGATTCTTCGCAGGGTATGGCACGTACAAAAAGCAATCTCCCTTTGGAGCGTTGTTATCTGGTACGTGAGATATAGTTTGTGCAAAAGAGGCTACCTCCATAGGTAGTTATCTTGCTTGATGACAATACACGCTCTTTATCAGTTCTGTTCCCTCCTGTGCGTCTTCATTCGTGATACCTGTTAAGTCTGAATAACGCATACTGGGCTACTGTTTCAATAATCGGGGAATCGCAGTATCATCGTGGATGCGCATTCACCAGCGTAGCATACCTGTTCTCCGTGAATTGAAGGGTCTGGTTCTTCCACCCGGCTAGCGACGTCGTGGTTCTTAAGCAAGTACTGGTACCATGGTACCATATCACTTCCGCCACGTCAGATCTTTCTTACTGTGACCCGTATTGATTTTCAGTTCATATGAGATAACACTGTGGAACGGGTGTCACGCGCGCGTCTGTACCCGTCGCGGGACGTTGGTGGCTTGCGAGTGCCACATGTAAAAGTTAAGTGCCTCGCTTTAGGTATAAAGGCCATTTTTCGTGCCCTGAGTGAGCCTAACCGTCCTGCATACGACCTTTTGCAGTACCATTGTTGTACCGTTTTGCGACCATTGTTCTACATGTTGCTCAGATACAAGCTCTAGAAGGACTTCGCCGTCAAGCCCTGACTTTAGGAGAGAGAGAGGGCCTACGCCCTCACTATTGGCTCTTTAAACGCTTTTCCCGCCTTCGTGCCATATAATACCTCCCGTGACGTCACGGTCATATGATTTTTGGTATTAGGGGTATATACGTTCTGCGCGTTTATTGCCCCCTTCCAAGAAAAATTTGAATACAAGATGACGTCACAAGAATAACACTCATTTACATTTATCCTACATACGTTGCGCTGAAGTATCACAACTTGACATCACAAAGTATGACAACCGTAGATGTCATGCAAAGAGCGCATTGGTGTACTGCTCAAGAAACATGTAAACCGAAATCAATTAATCATTTGAAAAAATTACGAAGTGCTGACGCCTTTTTCTTCTTTATTTTTTTATTTTTCTGTTGAATAGGTTTCCCTAAAGGTCCCGGTGCGTACAACAGAGGTTCCGTAAGCGTGCGAAATCAAATACCCGCTACTCGGTTCATAGCCAATGTCCCAAGGATCTTTACCAAAAAGAAGTATCTTCGCTAGCGTCAGCTGTTCACGAATTATTGAGCCCGGGTGGGGGCAGGAGCTTCACGAAATACCTGTTATCGATCTCTAACACTTTCTCTACCTGAGAAGTTTAACGAAAGGTCTCAAATTTACTTCTGTCCTGCAAAACGACGAATTCTAAGAGTCCGTTGTCATTTAGGTCGGTGAGCATGGTCGTAAGGACAACGCTCTAAAGAGCGAAACGCATTGGACGTTTTCTCAGCGTCAAAACGTCGCGCGTACGCCATGGCCTTGCACACGCGGCGAAGAAACGCCCGCGAGGCGACCACCCGAAACGCATGGGACACGTACGGAGCGAGTGACGCGCGCCACTGTTGCTATATTCGTCAACCACAAATATCTGTTAGAACGAGCCGATGCTCTTCTTTCCTGTGGTTCTTGCGTTCCTTCATTCCAGATACCATTCAAATGTTCACGTAAATATAGTGTGATAGATAATGTCCCAAAAATTTATGAGAGCTGCTCATACGCAACCTTGTCTGCCGCACGGCGGCCATGGTTATGTCTACTTCTCGGAAAACGCGCCCAGACGCGCGCGAATATCTGTAGTCGACAGATTCCGGTGTACGCCCTCCGTGCGCGTTGAAAGATTGGTTTTTACGAGGTCACACGCACGCTGAGCGCGCGTGCGTCGTGAAAACGTCGGAAAAACGCTCCATGCGTTTAGCCCTTTACACTCTTAGAAATGAGCTTCACCACATAGCACGCTCCTAGTCGACCTTCATCCCAAATGACAACGTTCTCTCCCCTGATTTGTTGAAAACAGGATTCTGTGCCGCGCATAATGCACAAAATAGGTTCCGCCTCCCGTTTCAACAAATCTAGGGCGAGAGCGTTGTTACTCGGGATGACGGTTGCCTAGGAGCGTGGTATGTGGTGAAGTTCATTTTTAAGAATGTAGTCGGATGACGGCTTGCCAGGCAGCGGGTGGATAATGGAGGGAGAGGAATATATCTATTAAGAAAAAAAGAGGAAAGATCAGCGAGACGGAGGTCGGCTTGCTATTCCAAAAAAATAGAAAATGGGGGAAGAAAAAGGGAAAAGAAAAAGAAGAAAAGGAAATGAAAAGAAATGGAACAGAAAAATTGTGAAAATGGGAAAGAAAAGAAAAGGAACAAAAGAAAAAAAAAAAAAAAAAAAAAAAAAAAAAAAAAAAGAAAAGAAACGAGGAAGGAAAGACAAAGAAGAAAAGACAAAGAAGATAAGAAAAGGAAAGGACGAACACAAAACTAAAACTGAAAAGGGCCCTTTTTCACATATGCGCGTCGTGTCCTGAGAGCTCTTCGGCGAACCACACTCTAGGTGTCTCCGAACAAATCTACGTGGGTACCACAAAATGACCAAAATCGGCCCCGAGTTGCGCCGTTCGTGCGGTCTCCCCACTGGTCCCCCGCTTCTCTCGTCCCCGTATACCTGATCAAAGAAACGCTTGGCGCTAAAAGACGAGGCACGGACAAAGCACACACAAAAAAGGGCGCTAAGTTCCAACACATTTATTTGAGGAAATCACCCCCACATTGATACAACCTGGACCGTATATACCGGGTATTCTTCCAACGCCACGTGTCAAGATATGCTAGTTCGTTATCGAATAATGCAATAGATGGCGCTAGGCACATCTTTGACCGTGTACCAACAAGCCCGAATTTCTTCGTTATTTCCATACTGTGACACCTAATGCAGACGATGATAACCCTCTCCGGCGCGTCATGGGCATGCGCATGCGCTAAAGCCTTTGTGAAAAAAAAGGTCCATTTGAAAGGCGTCCTTGGCGTAGTCAAGACATAATGGCATGAATGATAATAAACAGCAACAACAACTTTACTTCAGGATAATGGGTGGGGAGTTTCATCACCGGGGGCGATACTCTACCCCATTGCTGGAGGTGAAGCAGGGAATGACGGAATGGGTCCCGTTACAATGAGGATCGAATTCCTGTGGCGTCCAAAAAGGCGAAGAGAGCCTTGAGGACCGAGCGTTGTTGTGCTCGATGCGGCCAGGGGCCAAGCAATTTTGTGAGGGAGAGGGCCAAGCAGTAGCACCACTGAGCTGTGAAGGCGACGTCGAGGCGCATTCGATGAACTAATGCGGCCTCTTGATGAGAGATATGTGCTAGCATGCGGAAAGCGAGCGCTGCGTCAACTCTGCTCAGCATGGCGGGGTGTAGTATGTCGTCGGTCCGTTGGCGGGTAGCTAGAGGAGTCACAAGGCTTCGAAGTATGGACTGCCGGTCGCCTTTGAGCAGTGTAATACGCGTCCGTCTCGGAGACGAGAGGGCTGCTTCGGCGGCGCTGTCCGCCAGTTCATTGCCTTCGACACCGTAATGGGCGGGAACCCATTGGAGAGCGAGCGTATGTTCTGCTTCGTAGACAAGTTTGTAAGCGGTTAACCAACGGGCCGGAGGAGCCTCGGATGCCAGAATTTCCAATTGATTGCATGCTGCAGCGCAAAGGTTGAGTCAGTAAAGACCACCCAATTCCGGGGGACTAAAGGAACAATGTGCTGCAAAAAGCAAAGTATGGCGTAGAGTTCCGCAGCTGGGGATGATGTACAATGCCAAAGGCGACGTCCTTGAACTACGCCTTCGTCGAGGGTGACAAACGCTGACGCGGACTCACCATTTCGAGAGGCGCCATTCGTGTAAGCGGTGGTAGAGGTGGAAAACTGCGCGTCTAACGAGAGCATAAAACTGAACTCGAAGGACGGAGAAGGTGAGAGAACGAAGGAAGGTGAGCGTGGCGTGTCCTCAGCGCAAACGCCACGCGATGGAAATCACTTTCAGGACGCTATCGAATTTTCCTGAGGAGTGGGTGACGGGGAACGTTCGCACGCAAACGTAGGAAGTGTCGAGCCGTTTCCCGCTCGCTTCAGCTAGGACTTGCCGTGTTTCAGCCATTCTTGGAACGCCAAAGCAGCGACGAAGGCTTCGTGCGAACAGGGACCGAAGGGTATTTAACGATGTTGTAGAAACCCCCCAGCAAACCATATATATCCAGAAAACGTCTACAGGATATCCTATTTCGGACGTTGGGATATCCCACGGACTTTGCCACAGAGCCATTTACATCCCCGGGACGTTCTGTGGACTAGCACTTCTTTGTCATTTGTAGATCCTGCGAATATCCAGGGAACGTCTTTTTAGGATATATGGATGTACGTGCGACATCATGCAAGCAGGTCCAAACATGCACTTGCTTTTAGTTGATACATATCTGACATGACAACTCCACTCTCATATGTATGTAAGTATATATATATATATATATATATATATTATATATATGTTTGCATACGTATTATGTACAATGTTAATTTTTACGTGTCTGTGTTGAAATAAATGCGTCGAACATCAACAGCAGGTCAAAAATTCAGGGAATGTAGTAAGCCCCGCCAGCGTTCGACTAAACTCTGACGCACGGTCCACCAAGGCTGACCATCTTACCACATGTGCTTCCACCCTAAAAAGAAGAGCAGGCTCCCTTTTTGTCCCCTCCACCGCGTACGCGAATTTCAAGGGAGCATTCACAACGTGTGTGTATTGTCATCAAGCAAGATAACTACCTATGGAAGTAGCCTCTTTTACAAACTCTATCTTACACATAACGGTGTGTGTGTATTGTCATCAAGCAGCAGAGCCACCTTACACACAACGTGTGTATTGTCATCAAGCAAGATAACTACCTATGGAGGTAGCCTCTTTTACACAAACTATATCTTACATACCAGATAACAACGCTCCAAAGGGGATTGCTTTTTGTACGTGCCATACCCTGCGAACAATCCTGAAACTCCGGAAGAGTCGCTACGGGGGAGCTGTACAGTCCTAGTGGGCTTACTAGAACTTGATCTGCCACTCACCTTGATCATGATCAAAGAGCCGAGTCGCTGTAAGCCAGCGGCGACAGCACTCCACAGACCCAAGTAATGACTGCTCACGGGTAATATGTGCACGCAGCCCGGCTCTCACTGCCTGAAAAATAGCCATGCTCCCAACATCTGGGCCACAAAAGGAAGTCGGCATCGGCGAATCCAAATTTGGAAGTTTATGCTGACAAAATGCCCAGAGCTTATACTGAAATAAACGCCGTTGGAGCAAGTTCGTTACGTATTTGGGCCGTGATACACTTGTAACGGTGAGGAAGTGTCTCTGCAATTAACCCGTGAATCTGCAGAGACATGGTATAACCAATAACGTTTCTCACATTCCTTCATGCCAGATACTGTGTTTTTAATTCAAGCTATTGTCTAAAATGGGATTAGCTGCTGAGTGGAGCTATAAAAGTGATCAAATTCCACTGTTGCTTGACGATCGTTACGAATAATATAATAAATAATTTCACGGCTAGTAGCACGCGAACGATAGAAATATATGCGATTTTGCTTGTTCCCCCATCCAGTTAACGTTTACAGAAGTTTTTGCTTGCTCTCAGCAGAACAAAAATGTGGCTGTCGGAACAAGATGTCATAAACTTCACGTTTATTCGCATATCTTCGGTCAACGTCCTGGCGACGTTCCTGTGACGTTCAACCAGTGCCCAAAATCTCGTGTACTGGATCTTTCATGGGTATCCAAGGGATCTCCAGGCTTTTCCTCCATTCAAATGTCTAAAGCGCGATATCCTGCAGACGTACCTAGGACATCTGTGATTTACTCGATAAAAAAGGAACGCGAATGTCGTTCTGGGACATCCCACAGATATTGCATGGATGTCCAGATATTCAGGACGTTCATAACCTTGTAAGGATGTCCTAGGGATATTAGTGGTTTACTGGACCTGTGCAAGACCGGAAGGTTGTAAAGCACAGTTGCCCTCACCAAAGCCGCGTGAACGGCTAAAAGGGAGCCTTGATCACAGCCCCAGCCCAAGCCAGAAAGAAGTTGAATGGCAGGAAGCCATCCCTCCACTTCGGTTTCAAGGTGCTTAATGTGGCGAGCACAGCGCAGGTGCGAGTCCAGGGCCACACCAACGAAGCGATAGGAACGCACAGGCTCGAGCTTCCGTGGACCAACCCAAGAGGTAAATTACACTCAGCCTTGTGGGTGAAAGGTGAGCTCGACGCACTTTTCGGGTGAAAGGTCCATTCAAGTAGCGTAAGGAAGAGATGAACGTTGTTTAAGGCTTGTTGTAAACGGCGCTGAATGGCTGGTCGTGACTTGATAATATTGTAGCAGCCCCAGCTCTGCCACCATCGTCATCCAGTTTCACGTGCGGGCAGAACCCGCGTAGAATAAAATCAGTTGGGCTCCTGCCACCAAACCAAACGATTGTCTCTTGCCTGAGTCCAACATTTGGTGACCCGGACAGTTCTTTTCTGGAACTTCGGCCCGTGCCCCGCCGTGTCACTCGCCGACCGTCAATCTGCTCCGGCCCCTTCACCGCAGCCTTCATTGGCCGCTGTCGCCGTGAAGCTACCACCATTCTTCGACCGCAATCATTCAGTATGGTTCTTACAGGCCGAAGCTCAATTCCACCTTGCCTGCATAACTTCCCACCTTACCAAATTTTATCATGTGATGTCAGCCCTTACCCCATCTGCGGCAGACGAAGTCTATGACATCCTGGCGAATCCATCCCCCACTACACCTTTCGATCACCTCAAGCCGGCCCTTCTCCAGAGAACAACGTCTTCCAGCCGTTCCCGTCTGCAGCAACTGCTCTCGCAAGAGGAGCTTGGAGATCGCTGCCCCTCTCAGTTGCTACGGCGTATGCGGCAATTGCTGGGCGACAATTCTGCTTCCCTTGATGACACCATTCTTCGTGAACATTTTCTCCAGAGGCTTCCACAAAACGTGCAAATGGTCCTAGCCACTGCGGCAGACATGTCCCTCGACCAGCTGGCAACGCTTGCCGACGTCGTTGTCGAAGTTGCAAGCCCAACATTGTCCGCGGTGTCCTCCCACCAGCCTGCTTCGGAACCCGAGCTGTTGCCATCGCGCTCGTACCCACAAGCCACCATCGATGACCTCTGCCGCGAGTTCCGTACCCTCGCGTCGCTCATAGCCGCCTCCCATGCGCCTTCTACATCACGACGCGATTCCAGCCGGCGACGTCAAGGTCGAGCTCACCACAGTCCAAGACGTTCCCGTTCCCGGTCAGCCACCAGAGACCAGAGAGAGATGGTACCATCGTCGATTCGGTGCCGAGGCACACCATTGCCTCCTTCCTTGCTCATGGCACCAGGGAAACCAGCCAGCGGATCATTGATGGCGACCAATGGTCCAAGCACTTCTCCCGGTCGCCTATTCTACGTCCGCGAACAAGCGTCAGCTCACCGTTATTTAATTGATACCGGGGCTGAGGTGAGCGTGATCCCCGCGAGCCGCTGCGACAGGCGGCAACAACCTCTCTACTCCCTCAAAGCCATCAACGGATCGAAAATCCCTGTTTATGCCCAGCGGTCGCTGCCGCTCAATCTCGGCCTCCGACGAGCCTTCCGGTGGATATTCCTGGTAGCTGACGTTTCTCAGCCTATTACTGGCGCAGATTTCCTGACCTATTTCCACCTCCTAGTGGATATGCGTCGTCGAAAGCTCATCGACTCATCCACGAGCCTCACCATCTCGGGCATTCGATCTTCCTTCCCATCATTACAAATCGCTCTCTACCAGGACGCCAGCAACCCCTTCCTCGCCATATTGAAGGAATTTCCTGAACTCACTCGTCCGCCTGACAGGTCCCAGCCGGTAAAGCATAATGTGGTCCACCACATTGAAACCAAGGGTCCCCCGGCCTTCGCACGCCCACGCCGTCTTCCTCCAGAGAAACTTAAGATCGCGCGTGAAGAGTTCACCTACATGCTGGAAATGGGAATAATCCGCCCATCTTCCAGCAGTTGGGCATCCGCGCTGCACATGGTGCCGAAGAAGACCGGCGACTGGCGCCCTTGCGGAGATTATAGAGCCTTAAACCGCGCCACAATCCCGGACCAGTAGCCTATCCCTCATGTGCGCGATTTTACTGCCGGCCTCCACAGCGCTACCACCTTTTCCTAGCTGGACCTGGTGCGTGCGTACTACCAAATACCTGTTGCCGAAGCGGACATACCAAAGACCGCCATAACGACGCGATTTGGGTTATTCGAATTCCCTCGAATGCCCTTTGGTCTCCGAAACGCTGCCCAACCGTTCCAGCGATTCATTGATTCTGTTATTCGCGGCCTCCCGAATGTACTAGCTTACATCGATGACATACTCGTGGCTAGTCCATCACCCGAGCAGCATCCCGCCGATCTGCGCCAGCTTTTCTCCCGCCTTTCCGACTTCGGCATAATAATCAACGTCAACAAGAGTGAATTCGGCGTTTCCTCCTTGGATTTTCTAGGCCATCATATCTCCTCCACCGGCATTTCTCCCTTCCTTCTTAAGTCCGAGCCATCACCGACTTCCCGAAGCCTTCCAACATCCACCAACTCCGCACCTTCTTGGGATTAACCAACTTTTATCGGCGTTTCATCCCTCATTGTGCCGAGATCCTGCGCCCGCTCGAGCTCTTTCTGTCTCCCAAGAGCAGTCCTTCTAAATCTCTGCTCTGGACAGCAGAAGCTTCGGCAGCGTTTGGCAAGATCAAAGAAGCGCTGGCCCAAGCTACCTTACTTGCCCACCTAAGACCAGGTGCCCCAACATCCTTAATGGTCAACTGCTGTCGGCGCGGTGCTCCAACAGAAGATGTCGGACGACTCATACCCTTGGCAGCCTCTCGGGGTTTTCTCCCGCAAGTTGCGCCCGCCCGAAAGGCGTTACAGCACCTTCAGTCGGGAGCTGCTTTCGATCTACCTCAGCGTGAGGCACTTTTGACACTTTCTCGAGGGCCGGACATTTTCGATCTACACGGACCATAAGCCGCTGGTTTATGCGTTCCGGTCCTCGGGTGCTAATTATACGTCACGTGAGCAGCGTCATCTCGCGTGTGTGTCGGAGTTTTCAACAGACATTCGCCACATCTCCGGCCACCTCAATCCCGTCGCAGACGCCCTGAGCCGCGTAGACATTTCAGCATTCGCCTCCTCACCGGTCTCCCCGGAACGACTGGCTGAACTTCAGTCTACCGACGAGGAAATAGACTCCTTCCGCACGTCTCCTTCCACCGGCCTTCGCCTAGAAGACGTGCCCATCCCCGGCTCCCGCAGCACGCTCTGCTGCGATATGTCATCCGGCACTCCTCGTCCATTCTTACCCCACCCGTCCGTACGCCGTCAAATGTTCGACCACCTTCACTCCACTGCACACCCTCGCATCCGGGCCTCACAGCAGCTTGTCGCCGCCCGCTACGTATGGCCCGGAATGCGTAGCGACATCACGCACTGGGTGCGCTCCTGCGTTCCGTGCCAACGGTCCAAAGTCACCCGTCATTCCACTACTCCACCCGGAAGATTTCTTGAGTCAGATACGCGCTTTGCTCACGTCCACCTCGACATCGTCGGCCCCCTGCCTCCATCTCTGGGATTCCGGACGATGATGAAGGATGCTGACGATGATCGACAGATTTTCCCGATGGCCAGAAGCCTCACCCATCACAGATATCTCCGCTCCTACAGTGGCCGCCACTTTCCTCGAGAACTGGGTCGCCCGATTTGGCGCTCCCTCTACTATTACGACGGACAGAGGACGCCAGTTCGAGTCCAAGCTCTTTTCCGAACTGGCCGTCTTGCTCGGCGGACACAAGACCAGAACCACCGCATATCACCCGCTGCGAACGGTAGCAGCATGGTAGAGCGGCTGCACCGCAGTCTCAAGACCGCCCTCAAAGCTGCCGCCACCTCTACCTGGACAGAACCGCTCCCGCTGGTGCTCCTTTCATTACGCTCCACAGTGAAGCAGGACCTGCGCTGCAGGCCCGCAGAAGTTATTTACGGGACGACACTTCCTTC